>NW_022143475.1:0-35454 GCF_007565055.1 Rhinopithecus roxellana
TTTTCAAATTAAAAATATATTAAAGTAAAAAATTTCTGCAGATTACTGCTAACATTTTGTGTACTTTCTTCTAGTAGATTTTCTATTTATATAATTGTATAATTATATGTATATTTTTTACAACACTTTTACAGTACTTGTTCAATACACTTTTTCATGGTTATGTTTAATTCATTCATTAACCATAACTTATTGATTTGACCATACTTCATTGTGAAGGCATGAAAGCTACGGCAGAGAGAGGCAGAGAGAGAGGCAGAGAGAGAGGCAGAGAGAGGCAGAGAGAGAGGCAGGAGAGAGGCAGAGAGAGAGGCAGAGAGAGAGGCAGAGATAGAGGCAGAGAGAGAGGAGAGAGGCAGAGAGAGAGAGGCAGAGAGGCAGAGAGAGGCAGAGGAGCAGAGAGAGGCAGAGAAGAGAGAGGCAGATAGAGCAAGAGAGAGGCAGAGAGAGAGAGGCAGAGAGATGCAGGAGAGAGATGCAGATAGAGAGAGCATATAGATTCAGATAAATATATTCATATATATATATATATATATTCATATATATATAGAATATATACAATTTCTTAATTTAATATGCATGCACTTATTTAATTTCTTAGAGACAGGATCTTACTATGTTCTGCAGGCTGATTTCAAACTCCTGAACTCAAGCAATACTCATTCTGGCCTTCCAAAATGTTGGGATTACATGCATGAGCTACCATGCTCAGCCTATTGCTGAATATTTTTATGTTACAGAAAACAAAAAAATGAGTATAAATCTTTTTTAATATCTCAAAATGTTTTCTTAGAATATATTCCTTTAAGTGAGGGTGCTGACTCACGTGTGTGAATATTCTTAAGGCTTTTGCTAAATATTATCCATATTGACCTTTAGAAAAGCTGCATTATTTTACATCTCTGAAAATAGTATATGACTGTCCTTATTTCCTACCACCCTTACCAATACTGAATATTATCTTTTTGTTTATTTGTGCCAGTTATGTGTGAAAAATCATTTATTATAAACATTTTAAGATACACTTCTTTGATAATTGTGATGCAAATGTTTTCTTATAGTGTTCATAATTTGTATGAGTTGCCTATTATTTTCTTGGATCAATATTCCTTATTAATGTATCTTATTAATTTATAAAAATTTTCATAAATAACAGTTACTCTTTATTTTTACTTTATTTTAACGTTATTTTACTAGTTTACCATTATTTATTTTTGATAATTTATGAAAATCATTTTTGTTTTTATCTACTTGAATTTATTAACTTCTGTTTTAATTGTTTGCTTTTCTACCAAGAAATGATGTATTTTCATCTATACTTGTTTTGTAACTTTAAAACTATGTTCTTTATAACACTTTAATCCATCTGCAATTTTTAAATAAATATTATGAGATAGGAAGAAAGCTTATCTTTTCCAAATAATCAACAAATTATGCCATTCCCCTTCCCAATGATTAAGCCATTCTTTCCTACTAATTAAGATGGATCCTTTATATCATATTAGTAAGCACATGTTGTTTCTGATTATCTAAGTCTATTTATTCATCTGTCTTGCTTGACTTGTGTATGCAAAACAATACATTAGTGTTCATTCAAATACGGTATGAATTTCAAATTTGCTTCATGTGATATTATCTGGCTATAAATAATTGGACTGAGGAAAATAATGAATGTGTTGCGAGTCTTTTTCTCAGTTTTCCATTTCCTTTCATTTATTTGTCTGTTTACACGGTAGTAGCACACCAGAGTCATTATGATAGCTTTAGCAACATAGCTAATTTTGAAAACGCTGTTCATTATTTTTTCTTTTATGACTCTTTTTCTTATTTTCACTCACTTATTTTTCTACAGGAGCTTTAGCATCTATTTTACCGGAATGTCTTTAAATCCATACATTTACCTGAAGAGATTGATACAGCATTGAGGTTATTTTTAGGTATAATTTTGTATTTTTAAAAATCATTTTATGTTACTTTTTATTATTCTAAATCAATTATTGTCAGTTATTACCTCAGCGAGGTTCTCTCTGAGACCTCCAAATAGGTCAGGACCCTTGTTGCATGAAAAGGTCACTTGACTATTCCCATTAGGAAGAGATGACCACCAAAGAAAGAATAAATGGCAGAAAATACAGTGTGTGGAGCAGGCTGGGTGTCAACCATGATGAACTTGGGGAGGTGTCCTGTAGGATGGGGACAGTTGCTCTTCAGCTCCCAAAATTGTTGTCATTCAGGACTCTGTCATAGCTTCTGATTTCATAAAAGAAAAAACAGAAATCTGAATTTTTATATAAAATGAGCCTAGAGTTTCTAATGACATGTAACAAATTATAAGGGCAGGTAAGCAAAGTTGAGTGTAAGAAAGTAGTGAAATCCTAGTAAAAACAGGAAGTTTTGTGCTTACATTAATTTGTTTACTCCAAAATATTTATAGAGCATCTTCATATGTCATATTCTGTGGAGAACAGCGATATATGTCTTGGTCAGTTCAGGCTATAATGGAATACCATATACTATGTGACTTAAACAACAAACAGTAATTCCTCATAGTTCTAGAGACTGGGAATTCCAAAATCAATACACCTGCAGATCCTGTCTGGTGAGGCCATTCTTCCTGGTTTGCAGACAGCCGTCTGCTTGTTGTATCCTCATACGGTCAACAGTAAAATCTCTTTCCTGTCTCTTCGAATAGGGCACTAATTTCATTAATGAGGATTCAGACCTATGACTTAATTACCTCCCAAAGGCCCCACCTACCAATCATCATATTGGGATTAGGATTTTAAAATATGAATTTGGGGGCAGGGAGAACACAAACATTCAATGACATGTCTTTCCTTTAAAAGTTTAAAATAAAATAGATAAGCTTACTGTCTAGTTACAGAGTAGAGAATTAACTTTATTCAAAGAAAATTCTGACCTTTACCCTCAGTATTGGGAAGTGCTCTCTAGGTCCTTGGAATATCTTGCCTGATACGAGTGTCTTTGTCTGTGGGTTTTAGCCAACAGGCAGTCTAATAAGGCAATTTATGATAGATGCTTTGGGTCATGCAGCATCAGTTTTGCTTCCAGAAGAGGCTGGAGACTACAGGTGTCAGTCCAACCTCTAGAAGGGGTTGAAAATGAAAAGCTCAACCACATGGGCAGTATGTGATTAAACAGCAATGAAAACTCTAGACACATAAGGGTAGGGTGAGTTTTCCTGGTTGGTAATACTCCATACACATATATATTATGTAATATGTGTGTGTTTATAAAACTAGATTGAGCTTTGATTGATAGTGAGAAAGTTTTCTACTGATTCATGAGAAGGGCGCTAGGCTATAGCTTGGGTTCACTGATAATCTAATTCCAAATATAAACATTCCTCTGTTTGATAACTATCTTCTGTAGTTATCAAAAAATAAAACCTTGGGCTGGTGTGAGAAAAATTGGACTCTACTCAAAATGACTCAGGTAATATCTGCTGTACATTAGTTCAAAAATGGTGAACTGGATGATATTGAAAAGATGATTAAGAAAGATGAAGTAAAATGAGTAGACATTTCTAACCTCGATAAAAGAAGATTTGGAGGACAAGACTGTATCCTTCAAATATTTGAATAGTCATTATATAGAAACACACTACCACCTGTTTGGCAACGATAGGTAGAAACAGTTCCAGTGTGCAATGATCTCAATGTAAGTAGAACTTTCTAATAATCATAGCTGCCCAAGAGTGGAATGAGCAAACGAGCATTCTCTAGGGTAGGATGGGAAAGTGTTTGTCTAAGCATATGATGAGGGCTTCGTAGAGAGCACTCAAATGTGGATAAGTGGTTTTAAATTAAGCGATACTTAAAACAGTTATCTTTAAGGTGATTTTTTTAAAAGTCAAATTATCTTTAACTTACTATCAAGCCATCAAATCCTATGTCTTCAGATATGCTTTCCTGGCCAAAAACAATTTAGGAGCAATAAATTAGAAGGGGAAGTACTTGTGGGAAATGACCTAGGATTTACAGAACTCCTAATGTGTATTTTCCATACATTTTTAAATTTGTTCTTTAGAAAATCATACTTTGGAAGTTTACTGTTCTGCCAGTTTTGGAAGAGGGAGGATAAGCTCAGATATTAAAATAACCTCCCAAAAGTCAACGACACACTTATGGCCAACCCACATCTTCTACCTCTAATGCCCATATTGTTTCTCAAACAACCTCTTTCTAGAGGCAGATACCAGGGCCACAACAAGCTAAAACGGGAATGACAGAGAATCTTTGTAAATCAAACCCAATGTCTTACAAAGCCCAGTTGTCTGGGGTCATTTAGTGTGGACACAGCCTATTTCAAAAAGCTCCTGAAGGTGTCACTGAATTAGAAGAATATAATGATGGAAATTCATCGTAGCATACAAACCGTACATCATCAAGACAATATGAAGATATCTAAGAAAACAATGCTATGTCTAAAATCAGTGCTGTTGCCATATTTAAAAAAAAAAATGATTGTAAACAGTTCCATTGCTTCAGAAATCACACTAGCTGAGGTTCACATAAAACCCATCTCATCTGTCCTGCAATAGCATAGTGTTCAGAAGTTTCCCTGAATCAGCTGTGGACAATACAGATATGTGGTAATGTCATCAGAATTCTTTGCTTTCATGTGACAGAAATTCAGGTAGAACCAGGTTAGACAATAAAGGGAACTCATAAGAAGGCTACTTTTCTAATCTCAGGGAGGACGGAAGTAAAGCTATGACTCAGAGGTAAGTGGATAAAAAAATTTCAACTTCTTTCTTAGCATCTTTTGTCTTTCTATTCACCTTGGCCTCTCTTCATCATTTGCTCCTACTGCAGACTGCCTCCCTGCATGTCACGGTTAACCTGCCTGCCAGCAGTACTTTAGCATCATAGTCTGTATCTCCCATCACTCTAAATTTGAGGATTACTCCCTGTATTAATTCTGTTTGAAAATCATGGATAAGGACTCTGAGTACCCAGTTCCAGTCAGGTGTCTAACCATGAGCCAATCAGTTGTGTCCATGAGAAACAGTTCACAGAACTAAAAATGGTTCCTGAGGGACACACCTGTATATTAGTGCCATGCCTACACAAGGAAGTTATAAGCCAGAGAGGCACCGCAATTGATATTGATTAGATTTGCCCTCCAGTTGAATTATGCAAAAATGTTCAGGCTTATTATGAGGTACATTTTAGGGAACATTCTACGAAAACGTGTATATTTTTAACACAAAATTGGGGGACTTAAAGGAATAAGCTTCAATTATCTAGTGTATTTGCTTATTCAGGGTATTTTGTGGTTTACTGGCATGGGTAAAACATACATTCCAGTTAAAGTATTTCTCCCATAGTGTCTTAGTAGAGCATTATGTTGTGAAATGATAATTAAGTTTCTAAAGAAACAAAGCACTTTCCGTTGTGATTGAAGTCCTAGGGGAAAACTGGGTCCATGATAGAGCAAGTTTTTCTAAGATATTGTTATAAAATATTACAAGAAGTGTTTCATCTTCTAGCTCAATTGTTCTGAAGTTTACGAGTTGAGCTAAAAATGTGTACCATCATCCTCTTTTACTAAGGTAAAAGCCAAAAGTTACAGAGACCAGTACATGACAGTATGTATATGTTAATTATTAGAAAAGAATTAAAAATGTATGTTCCAATGACATGGCTGTAATGATACAGTTCTCAGCTGGAATGCCATTTATCTAAAATTTCAAGCAGCTGCCACTACAAGAGAGTTTACGCCAAAGGCAAATTGTCAAATATGAAACGTAGGGCCTAAAAGCTGGTTTTGGACAGATTAAAACACACACACGCACACACACCAAATACAGTGCATTGTCGGCTGAAGCTCATTTTCAGAAATACATGGCTCAGCACTAAAGTGGACAATTTAATCAGTTCCTCTGCAGAAATAGCAAGATTTTTTACAAGGGAAAGAAAATCTACAGAGATGAAGCTGTGACTGGAAAATTTGATCCACATGGTTGTATTTTTAGATCTGTCAAAGATTGACCTCTGTTTACAGTTTTTCTAGCAATAGTTTAATGTAAAATTAGCCTATTTGTAGCGTTTCTATATTTCATGGAATTTTACTATATATTATACCTTATTTGTTATTTCTAGAAAGTCAATTATTTTCTTTTGAAATTCTTAGTTCCAAATATTCCCTTTTTTAAGCTATGCAAATGAATGAGCCTACCTTCCATACATTTTGTGTAGTCTGTTTGGTGGGAATTTTGTTAGAAACTTATAAAGGATGGAACATGTTATTTTGTTACCTTTGAAATATTCGCAGAGTAAAGAGATGGTGAACAGATGGGGAATTTTTCACTGCAGGAATCCAAGCAGAAATATTTTTAATTTTTTTCATTAGTATATGGGAAAATTTTGAGCACGGAAAAGGGTGACTTCTCTGTATTTAAAACAGACACAACCTGGTTGTTTTCACAGGCATATTATTATTATTTCTTAGATAAGTAAGTAAGTATGTAAGTATGTCAACACATAAATGCATGCGTGTGGGAAAGTAGCATGGTGACCGAGGAAGAAAAACTCTAGAGTAAAACCTTACCTTATTTTAAACTGTACTTTTACTAAACTTATTATTTGCAATTCAGTTGACAATCATATTACTATGTGATATTCAAATGTCAAATGCATATCTCTTTTTCAGCTAAGACCATTACATCATTTCTTGTCAAATGCACTGAAATATGGCTAAGTCTAGCTCTGATTAGATAAGGGACCTCATGCTGGTGTTAGTAAATCCAACCCCAGGGATTGGTTCCCAAGCTGAGGGAAATGGCAAAGTTATTATTGATGGTGGTGCCAAAGCTAACAGGTTTCACATGTCTTTCATGAACATGTGGTGACAGCCCCAACAGTGACATAGTTAAGAGTTATTTGTTCAAATGTCCTAGAATCATTGCTGAAAAAAGGTGAAAAATCTGTAAATTTTACATACCCACCAGTATGGGAGTTTGCTCAACTCTTTGTAGGTTTCCTGGTTCATTGCGCTGACTGGAATCATATGAAAAATAATCCCTTATTTATGTGCAGGAGTTTGCCTCATTAGAAGTCATATAACGTATACATTGGAATTCGAGTCTGGGTTTTGAGTCTGGGCTGTGTACAATTCTAGCTGTGTGACTTTCACAGTGTTTTTTTATTCCTCTGAACATCAATCTTCTACATAATTGTGATTTTGTGAAAATGAAGGAGATTGTGCATATAAAACACGTGGTGATCAATAAGTCTTAGCTCTTCATGTTAGGTTATTTAGCCTTGACATAATTTCATAAGATGTGCAGAGAATGCTTTTCAAGAAGCAGAACCAGTGAAGAGAAAGTGGCTTGTCCTTGGTCACATGGCTAATCAGGGTGACAGAGGATCAAGCCATAGCTCCTGGTTTGAAATCCAGTATCCCTTAGGTGTCTTTGGAGGAAAAGAAACCCTGTAAATTGGACTATAATTAAGGTACTGCTATACTTGCAGAGGCAAAGTAAAATGGTGAATTGGTTCAATTACCTCAATAATTCAAGCCCAAAAGTACCAAAACACTTTTAACTAGTATGATGGAATATTTCAGGCCAAATATCTGAATAATTGTTCCCATTATGCATATCATTTTGAATATATGTATACATCTGATTTTTTCTTGTGGGGGAGAGGATAGGGTAATCTTTGAATCATGTCGTCAATGTTTCCAACATAAATAGAGAGTATCATTTTATCATTGATATTTGTTCAAAAATCCAGTGGCCTTTTTATTAAATTGAAGTTTGTGCATCAATGGAAAAATATTTACTGAAATATGGTACTTCCAACTGTAAATTTGGCTTGATTTAAGTTGCTTACAAGCATAACTGTACAACAGTGACAAGACACAGCCTTCTTTGTGAGTGTTGGGGGTGGGGCACAGTTAGAAACACTTTTTAATTCCTTTCAGTTCAGTTTTTATTCTATATGTGGAATTGAACTGTGATCCTGGAGAAAATGGTTCAATCCTGCTACAAGGGGTTATGTTCAAATTAGTCCAAGACAATTGTGATATCAAAAGTGGGCTAAAATTGCAGTTATTTAAAACTCAAAGAAACCTACCTCCTCTTTTTTTCTGATCTTTACAAATCATATACTTATTTCAAAGCAAAGTTAAATTCTTCTGATTATATTTCCTTAGCTACAGCCCTGAACTGAACATAATATCAGCATTAAAATACAAATTAGTCACATTTGGAAAACAACCAACAAAAGGTTTTTAAACTCTAGAAATACATATCAATTAAAATAGGCTGTGCATAGTTAAAATGCAGTGTCTGCACTAACAATTCTGTCAGCCCACCATCATTTATGTTTTATAATAAATACAGTGCTTAACAGAATGTGGGAATAACATTACCATGGATTGACAAGCCTATTATACTTTGAACAGGTACTACAAAGAAAGCTGTAAGGCAAGTATCTTTGTTCACTGTGAAGTCTGCATTGTAGAATGATCCCTAGTGATGAGGAAGGAAGAGTTTCAGACACAATTGGGCCCCTTTTAAAGGATAACCTCAGTAAAATACTGTGTATAAGTTCTTCAGCATTAGCATGTGTACCCTCTCTTATGATTGCTAATAAGTCCTCTGGGCCACTAGTCAACTTCCTGGTCTTTGCTTTAAAACCTGTCTCAACTGAAAGGCAATGAAAGCTCCCCTCGAGCCAGACAATAGGGGTGTGCACAAAAGCAGGTGAGATTGTTTCTCTCTGGCTTTGACTGGTACTATCTTTGGAATTTCATCCTATGATTTTATAGTGTCTATACTGCTATTCCATATACCCGCTTGAGTGTGAAATGGAAAAGCAGAATAGTACCTTTATAGAAGAGATTAATACCATAAGTGTTCCACACATAGTAAATCTCAAAACATCTTCATTGACCAGCTATGAAAGGAAGCCAAAGAATCGGAAAGAGAAAATGACAGAACGGAAAGTGGCTACAGCTTAATTTCTTGATGTTAAGGGGAAGAAAGTGCTTACTATTAAACTTTCCCTGTTCTAAGAAAAATTCAGGACCACTGTTTTTCTCGCCTTAATTTAGAAATGCCATAATAGAAGAAAAAAAACAAAACAAAAACCAAAAATCGTTTTCCAAGTCATGATTTCTAAGATGCCGATAGAAAGGTTTTTTACTTAAATAGCTGTCCTTTCTATAACTCTGGATCCAAAATTGTACTTCTAGGAGTCTTTCCAAAGGAAAAAATCAGACATGTGAATAGGGACTTAACTATATGACTATATAACAATTTCAGCAGGATAAAAATTGGGGACTGATTAGGTATATTATTATATTTGCATACATATAATGGAATAAAATATAGCCATTAAAATGACATCATTGAAAATTCTAATTTAATTGCAAGTACTTTTTAAATTCTCACTGTAGGCTATATTCTGGCCAGGCTGTAGCATACCTTAGTATCTGCTTTCACCAACCTCACACTCTCGCAGGAAGACAAAAATGGAAATATTTATTTATACTTGTTATAAGTGTGGTAATACATTCACTGAAAGAACAGATTAAAGGGCATTGTGCTTCTGATTTTGTTTTATATACATATTTCATACATATATAGAGAGGATACTTATAATGTATGTGTGAGCATATATACTCACACATTTGCATATATATGTATAATGTGTGTGTGAGAAAATATATTTATATCTATTCACATTGTACCTGTTGGCTATTGCTGCATAACAAATCACCCCCAAACAACAATTACTTATTTCCATTCATGCATTTATTGTTACTCATGCATCACTGTAGGCCTATGGATTGGCTGGAACAGCTCTGCTCCACATGCTCCACGTGTCTCTCCTCCTCCCTCGGATAATGAGCTGGATTGAGCATGTTCTTCTCATAGTAATGTGAGATGGACAAAAGAGAACAGAAATAGGAGGCATCTTTAGGTCAAGGCTTAAGAACATTCAGAGAAAAATACAGAAAAACCATGAGATGCACAGGAAACAATATTAATTTTCTGAGTGGTAAGATTATGTGTAATTTTTCTTCTTTTTTTTTTCTAAAGTTTTAAAAAAAAAAAAGTACTTTTATAATAAAATCCAGGTAAAAACTTATTTTAAATATTTCACCAAACTATTCACAGGTTTCCTATTTCTTATGTCCTTCTTATAATTATTTATATAGAAAGAAGACCAATTGGAGATAGAAGACCTATATTTGATGTTGTCTATTTATGTGTCAAAAGTTACATTTTCCTCATGCGTTGCCTGGCCTGCGTTTGAATATAAATTGTGTACCACTGGTAAGCTTAAAGTGGTAGAGAATTATAAAGCTAATATAATCCCTGTTCATTTGCTTACTTTCTTCATTAAAGAAAACACACAGAATTCCATTTGTTTACAAAAATCACAGTCTTCTTAAATGTACTTTGATTTTTGCATGAACACAACGAAATATTTTGATATAGAAAGAAAGTAGGTAACACCTTGACTTGCTGGTATTATTTTTCAAATGTGTGGTCCTTCATCTCACAGTATTCCTCATAGTGACACATAAAAGAAATGCTTTATGCTCATCTCTGTTCTTTGCTTTCTTTACTCATGTAAGCGAAATTTTTTTTCTTTTCCTGTGGACTAGCCTAGAAAGCCTTATTTCCCTTCCTTCCCCCGGCACTTTTTTTTTTTTTTTTTTTGTGCCATAATTAGATTGAGTGGTAGATGTTTCTAGTGAATCATTCTACCAATTAGTCTAAAATATTAAAGACAAGTAACTTGAGAAGGAAACTCACATATCTATAGCACTTTGCAGCAGATGTATCCTATTTACTTCTTTATTTTATTGCTTAATGACTGGATCTGAAGTAATTGCACTATTTGACAGATATTTATTTGTAAAATGTGATTCATTCAGTCAGACACTTTTCGAATGATTTTCATGCCAAGTGTTAAAATTGCGTAGGCTTGAGTAGCTGTTTCAAAAGATGCAAACACGCATGTTAATTCCATGCATCAAGCACATCTACTTTCGGCCCTTTTTATTATAGAAATATTCCAGTTGACAAAGAGTGCTAGTGAACAGACGGCAGGGACTCCTGGACTTTAATCAACCGCAATCACTGGCAGAGTTCAGAATTAATTTCCTAACCATGAATCACCTGCAGACAATGAATCACGTTCTAGAGAATTTTGCCAAACAAAACAAGCCATCATGCCCTATACAACTATTGAGGACAAGGCTATGGAAACTCATTTGACTAGCATAGTTGAAATAGTGAAAGGAAGAGAATACTAGCGAATACTGGAACAAGCTATCAAACAGTGCCTGGTGACTTTCAACTTAACAAAGACAAAGGAAAACAAGAGTTCAGCAAGAAAACACTCCTTTCTGAAACAACCTCCCCATTGGTTGGATTCTATCCCTAAATTCTAGCTATTGACAATCAAGATGAAGGATTTTTTAACTAGTTTAAGTTCTATCCATTGCAGCACAGACATCAAAACATTTTTGCCTATTCTCTAACCAAAGAATCAGAAACTTTTTATTTAGTTTCTGTTTCAGACACTGTATCTTCTTGGACAGAAATAAATGAGGACAATTAGATAAATATTCAGATAATTTAGCTAAAAAATAATTTCTAATGAAATAACCAAGCTATTTTTATACTTACATTTGTGATTGCCTCAATTTTCCATTTTCTCTTCTAGGTATAGAACAAAGGAGCCAATTACCTTTACATGCTTCTACACACTGTAAAAAAGTTGAGACAAATTTCATTTTCAAGACATGATACAATACTTAGCAGTTCACATAACATCATCAAAATAAAAACTGATTACTTAAAAAGAAAATCTTTTATTGTCAAATTTGAATATAGTTAACTTCAAACTACACCAACAAGTAAACAATATACCACTATGAAAAATAAAAGGCCTTGGCCAACCCGAGATATTTGACATACTTTGCTCCAATCATGCACGTCATTGCAATGAGAATAGAGAAGGAGTAGAATATACTTTTTTTTGAGACAGAGTTTCACTCTTTCACCCAGGCTGGAGTGAAGTGGCATGATCTCGGCTCAATGCAACCTCCAACCCCCGGGCTCAAGCGATTCTCCTACCTCAGCCTCCTGAGTAGCTGGGATAACAGGTGCCCACCACCTTGCCCAGCTAATTTTTCTATTTTTAGCAGAGATGTGGCTTCCCCATGTTGGCCAGGCTGGTCTCAAACTCCTGACCCCAGGTGATCCACCCGCCTCAGTCTCCCGAAGTGCTAGGATTACAGGAGTGAGCCACCATGCCCAGCCTAGAAAATTCCTATCTAGAAAAAATAATGAATAATAAGAACTTGCAAATGCATTTTTACACAAATGTCAAAAACTTAAACTAGATTGAATGTGTTTTCTTTTTACTGATTGATAACTACCATCAAATAAATTTGCTCTTATAAATTCACCCAATGTTGGCACATAAAAAAAAGAAGCAAGATTCATATCATATGGCACAGAATAAAATAATTTTCCAGATGAGCAATGAAATTTTATTTTAGACCATGAAAACAGGTATATTGGACTATAAAGCATCCATTGTGAGTCACTTTAGCCAGGCGAATGGAACACATTAGCCATTATTATTATTGAGTGGAGGTAGCTGGAAGTTTTTTATTTGACTCATATACTGTTTGGTCATACTATTGTCTGTCCATCACAGTGTGTTGTCTTCCAGCCTCTTTTTTTTTTTTTTTTTTTTTTTTTTTTTTTTTTTTTTTTTTTTTTTTTGAGACGGAGTCTCGCTCTGTCGCCCGGGCTGGAGTGCAGTGGCCGGATCTCAGCTCACTGCAAGCTCCGCCTCCCGGGTTTACGCCATTCTCCTGCCTCAGCCTCCCGAGTAGCTGGGACTACAGGCGCCCGCCACCTCACCCGGCTAGTTTTTTGTATTTTTTAGTAGAGACGGGGTTTCACCATGTTAGCCAGGATGGTCTCGATCTTCTGACCTCGTGATCCGCCCGTCTCGGCCTCCCAAAGCGCTGGGATTACAGGCTTGAGCCATTCCTTCTCATTCACTGATTGCCTTGGTGCCTGGGCTTATGTTTCTTCTCTCTTCTCCAAATTCTATTATTATCTTGAGTGCCTGGAAAGACCTGTGTTCAGCCCAAACAAACCTTTGATCTCATGTTGGTCTCATCTCCAGTGACTTTTTCCAGTCCAGTGCCCTTCAGGAATCCACCACAATGCTGTAAATCGGAGACGTTAATCTTTATCTGAAACTGCTCCAGATTTTCTATTGCAAATTCAGAATCTATAATTATTTGACCCAAAACTCTTATTCTCTGACTGTTGCCCAGTTATTTTCCATGCATTGTTTAAACCTCATTTGTTTAGCCACTGTACCAAATATTATGAAGAGCCCTGTTGGTACCTTATGTTGTTCTAGACATCAGATCTCCTGGAGTGAACCCAGCGAAGATGCCTGCTCTTGTGGAGCTTACATTCAAAACCCTTGACCCTTCTTCATTCTCCTAATCAACTCTCCCCTGTCTTCCTTTTCCACATAGTGTAAGTCCCATGAGCCATTTCAACTACTCTGTTCTTAATATCCTAACTTTTTGCTCATTATTCTTCCATCATCTACTGGCAGAAACCCAAGTCTTGAGGAATCCAACCATCTCCCTTCTCAGCATATTCACCTCAGTGACTGAACATAATTAAGAGGAAATCACATAACTGTGCAGATAGATGCCATACTAAGTTCGTGGTCTTTACTACAGTAACTGGGTCCTCAACATTTCCCAGAAATCCTTTTTTTATATTTTCTTAGCTTTTTCTCTAGATCCCTTGGTGCTTATTTCAAACTAACAAGCGAGCTAAATAATGTTGGCATCCAAAGCAAGCAGTTTCAAATGGACCCACAAATCAGTCAGTAGTCCTTCCCTTATCTGCAGTTTCAGTTACCCACAGTTAACCATGGTCCAAAAATATTAAATTGAAAATTCCAGAAATAAATAATTCATGTTTTAAATTGCCTGCCCTTTCTAAGTGGTGTGATGAGATTTCACATTGTCTCACTCTGTCCTGCTTGGAATGTGAATAATCGCTTTGTCAGCTACCTGTGCTACTTGTCCGTTAGTCACTTAATAGTCATCTTCATTATCAAGAATGAAAAAACATAGTGCATAGAGAGTTCAGTATTGCCTGCATTTTTAGGCATGCACTGGAGGTCGTGATATGTATACCCCATGCATAAAGGGGAGACTACTCTAACTCACTATATGACTAACAAATAATAATTCTATTAGTTCGTTCTGACACTGCTAATAAAGACATATCTGGGACCAGGTAATTTATAAAAAAAAGAGGTTTAATTGACTCACAGTTCAGCATGGCTGGGAGGCCTCAGGAAACTTACAATCATGGCAGAAGGGGGAGTAAACATGTCCCTCTTCACATGGCAGCAGGAAGGAGAAGTGACAAGCAAAGTGGGTAAGTCCCTTAGAAAACCCATCAGATCTCATGAGAACTTACTCACTATCATGAGAACATCATGGGGATAACTGCCCCATAATTTAATTACTTCCCATTGGGTCTCTCATACAACACGTGGGGATTATGGGAACTACAATTCAAGACGAGATTTGGTTTGGACACAGTCAAAACCATATCGATGATGATTATTATCAATACAGAACACTAGTTGTGTTCTTTCACTAATCAGGGTCAGAGACTGAGGGCAATAGAAAGTTTCTGAACCTTGGTTGGAATGGAACAAACCTAATTTTTCTTTTTGCTAGGCGTTAAACATTTTGTTGGACCTAACTTTAAAACTAAACTCCAATTCAGCAAAGAATAGTTAAAATAGGAAGCTTCTCAGTGTTATAAATAGAAAGAACCCCCATATATAACATTCCTGGACTGCAGATCAGCAGGTATATGTAGCATGAGATGATTTTAAGGGTGTTCCAAAACTTAACAGGGCCTTGGACAATTATTCATGTCTTTTGCCTTGGTTTTCCCACCTGTGAAGTATGCATAATAGAATTAACGTAAAAGGGTTGTTGTGAATATTGAATGGGAAATATGTGTAGAATGTTTACAAGAGTATCTGGCCCTTATAAGCACTCAGCTATATTAGCTGTTAGTTGCTGATTCCAATTCCATCTGTAACTCTGGCTCTGTCTCTTTCCTAATGCAGCAAACTTCTTAAGAACGCTTTCTGTGTTTGTAGCCTCTTTTTCTCATTTCTCTACCATCTCATCACTCCACCACTCCTCTGAACCTGTTCTCATTGAAGTCATCAATGGCTTCCTTAACACTAAATCCCTTAGATTTTTTACCCTGTTTTTATTTGACCTACAGGAATCATTTGACCCTAAAATCACTCTCTTTTTCCAGAAACTCTCCTTCCCCAGCTTATATGAAAACACACACTCATTGATTTCCTCCTATATTTCAGGTTTTACCTTCTATTTTTTCAATATTGATGTTTCACAAAATCCTATCATGATCCTCTTTATTCCTCACTCTACATTCTTTCCCTGGGGTATCTAATGCACTGTCTTAGGATTGCCATCTCTATTGTCTAGGATGAAAGCTAAGATACCTTAAAAAAAAAAAAAAAAGCTACCAAAAAAAAAGAGGAATGGCTTTCTAAAGAATGAAGTTTATCTATCCCTCACCTAAAAGTCAACGGATATGTTGTTCAGGATGGCAGGGCAGCTCTACTCCATACAGTCACTCAGAGACCCAGCTTCTTTTCTCCTGCTGCTCTGCATCCCTACATCATCAGTGGATGCTGTTTGCAGCTGTGTGACTATAAATTCAGGGTCCTGAGGGAGGAAACAAAATAAGAACTCTCAGGGGTAGAAATGACATGTAATACATATGTCACATCTGTCCACAATCCACTGGTAAATATGTGCCAAATGACCACAAGGCTCCATCAGGAGAGCTCCAATAAGTGACTTCAGCTGGGCATATCCTCAGGAAGAGGGTGGATTTTAGCAGACAACTAGCAGTCTCTCTACACCATCTATAAGCCAATAGCTAAAATTTCTGTATCTTTCGCTCAGACCTCATTCTTTAGCTTCAGACTCAAATCCTAACTGATTTCCCTGGACAGCTGCACTTCTATCTCCCACTTAGATCTTAAATTCTGTACGTCCCAAACAGAATGTATAACATTCTACATCCTATGATCCCCCATATTCCATTTTTCATCAGAATAGTTCCTGTTTCCTTACTTCCTTTATTTTTTTTTTTTGAAATGGAGACTCACTCTGTCACTCAGGCTGGAGTGCAGTGGCACAATCTTGGCTCCACTGCAACCTCTGCCTCCCAGGTTCAAGTGATTCTCCTGCCTCAGCTTCCCAAGTAACTGTGATAGCAAGTGCACACCACCACAACTGGTTAACATAATATATATAGTGTGTGGTGTGTGTGTATATAGTGGTGTATAGATAAAACATACATATACCACACACTTATATATACATACATTATATACATATATATAATATATATTACACAGATACACTATTTTATAGATATATAGTAATATCTGTATACTATAGATATTATATGGGACAGAGGAAGAGACGGAGAGACGGAGAGAGAAAGGAAGAGATAGAGAAGAGGCGGAGAGAGACGGAGAGAGAAGAGAGACGAGAGAGACAGAGAGACGGACAGAATAGAGACTAATAACAGAGATACGACAGAGAGATATAATTATATATATATACACATATATTATATATATATAGTGTGTATGTTTTTAGTTGAGACAGTGTTTTGCCATGTTGGCCAGGCTGGTCTTGAACTCCTGACCTCAGGTGACCTGCCCACCTCTGCCTCCAAATTGCTGGGATGACGCATGAGCCACCTCGCCAGGGCCCTCCTGTCTCCTTAATTCTTAACACAGCAGTAGAAAGACCACTGAGTTCACCCAAACAATTAATTGTGCCACATCCTTCGCTCCCTTGCCTCCATTACTCTTGTTTCTCCCACCCTGCCAGAATGAAATCTATCATAGTGGTCTATTGATGCTCTACTCTACATCTCACTCAAATATTTGGTGATTGCAACTTAACTTCCTTTACTACTATCTTAATTATCCCCGCAGCCTCCATTGTTACTCATCTAAACTTAGAAAATTCTTCATTCTCTGAATCTATTTGATTTTTAGTTTGGACAGTAGGAGTTCAGAGAGGAAAGGATATTATGTTATCTAAATTCGTTTGGTATTGTGAGTAGCAAGAGGTTCGAGATGAGGGATTTTGTATAAAATTTATCCGAGTCTCCTCACTCCTAAGTTGAAAACTGCGAGTTCTTACCATCTAATAAAGTGCATAGCAAGGGATATGTGTATTCTCCACAGTGCAGCCTGCAGTCTTTCTAAAATACAAATCTAATTTTCCCACACTCCCACATATGTAACTTTTCAATGGCTTCCCATTGACCTTAGGATAAAGTCCAAATTCTTAATGTGGCTTAGTTTTACACATGCTGATTTTTGTTTAATTTTGCCACTTCCTCACTGGATTTTGACTCCAGACATGGAGACAGTTTCTTCTTCTACATCTCTCTCTTAACTCCTTTGCTAATGGCATTCCATTTGGCTGGAACTCTCTAACTTGAGCTCAGATCCTTTTGCCTGGCTAATTCCTAGCCATCCCTCAAGCAGCAGCTTAGTTATCATGTCTTCTAGGCAATCATGGTACCCTCCCCTGCAGATGGAATTAGGTGCCTTTTGCTACTTATTTTTTTAGCATCTAGTACTTACCCTCTATTGACATTTACAACATTTTATTATAATTGCTTTATAATATTTATTTCTCAAACAAGAAACAGACTGTGATGACTGAGACTATTCAGCTCTCTGATATATCTGCAGATAGAGTTGAGAATGTACTAGATGTTCAAAAATATCCACTAAATATTAGTTTCATACTTGGATATCTGAGCACTTTGGAATGAGAATAAATGTACTATAAGAGCATTTACTCATAATTAAGTTCTTAATAGAATTTTAATTAAGATGAACAGATTATTTACTAAAGTGCATTTTCATATAGAAATATATTCAATAACACTTTGAGAGTAATGAGCTAAAATGAATGACGTCAGGACGGACATGGAAAGTCAGAGTCTGCTAGACTTCTGATCTCTCTTCCGTGCCTGAGTCTTATTGTGCATTCCACATGCACAGAGCTCTTGCCTGAGTCCCACAGTCTGATTTCTTGAGGCCTCCTCCATGAAAGTTATGAGGAGTCAGTAAGCACAGGGTCACAAGCCCATCAGTGGGTCTGACTCTTCATTCTGAGTCAAACCTCTCCCAGACGCTTGTCTTAGGAAATAGTACTCAACCACGGTGATAATCAATTATGAACTATGTTCCTGGTGATTACTGGTGATAAAGTACCAATGCCTATTAATTTTTTTAAAAATTAGAACAGATTCAGTGTCATCTCTATAATAACATCATTATTACCATTTTCCATTTTGTATGTTTTCTTGAGAGAGAAAGAAAGTATTCAATCTATTACAGAGCTGGCTATGACAATGGCATGTGTACCTGATAAATTATCTAGCTATCTGGTTTTAAAAATGGAAATGAGCTAATAAGTTCACCTTAATACAGAAAATATGGAATCACCAGGTATGAATTAGAAAAAAAGCAAGCTTTAACACTTCCTTTCTAGATGGGGGAAAACAGGAGACTTACTAACCTAAAGGAATGTCTCAGGGCTGAGCAAGGCATGATGGCACTGCTAGAGAAAAGTGATGAAATCATCCTTTCAGAAAGCATGTGTGTCACGAGCAGCTGTATTTAATTCCTCCAGTTAGGGAGAAGCAGCATTTCCACCAGTGGGTTTCAGCAGATGTAAGTTCTAGGTGAATTTCTGTCACCTGCAAGGAGGGATGTGAATGCTGTCTTCATGAAGCTAAACTGGGTACACTCATGGATTTCTTGCCAGAGAATTTGGGGGCTTGACTGCCCATGCATCAGTAACATACAAGTCCTTTTAAATTGTATTGGCTAAAACTAATCACATTATTGTATTTCAAGCATAACATTTAGTCCTACATTCAACTTGTATCTAAAACTATGTTTGCAGCAGCCAGCTTTCAATTTCAGGCCTCCAGGCTTTAATTAATTTAGAGGGCATTTATGTCCCAAGAAAGAAAGTCGCATCACAAAGTGGAATTTGCACCGAGTGAAACCCTAGGCTGAAAAAACAACTATCCCAAGGGTCCCTACCAACATAGCATGTGTGTCTCCAAAAGAAAAAAAACAAGTATACAAGCCTCTTTGGCTACCTCTATCAGCAACTGCGTAAAAGCCCCACATTTGACCTTAACCTGATATAGTGCCTGATCCTACCAGGCATCCTCCTAGTTTTGTACTTGGAGATTGTGGAAAATGGTTAGAGACATCTGGTGATGTTCTAGAATTCAAAAGCGTGTGGAATGATGACTCCTCTAGAGATCTGATATAGAAAATTCTCAATAGTTTTGCATACTTCACATTAATACAGTCAGGTCCTGAAACATAGACAGGTACTTTTTCTTAATGGTGTTATTTTTCTCTTTGCTTTATTTGTTGTGTCCATTATTGTTCTCGCTGCTCTTGTTTGTTTTGTTCATTTGAAAAGTCGGTGCTCTGTAAAGGTATGTTAATGAGTTATGAGGACCAGGCATGCTGGCTCACACCTGTAATCCCGGCAGTTTTGGAGGCCGAGGCAGGCAGATCATCTGAGGTCGGGAGTTCGAGACCAGCCTGACCAACATGGAGAAACCCTGTGTCTACTAAAAATACAAAATTAGCTGGGCATGGTGGTGCATGCCTATAATCCAAGCTACCCAGGAGGCTGAGGCAGGAGAATCACTTGAACCCAGGAGGTGGAGGTTGCGGTAAGCCAAGATCGTGCCATTGTACTCTAGCCTGGGCAACAAGAGCAAAACGCCATCTCAAAAAAACAAAAACAAAAACAAAAACAAAAAGAGTTACGTGTACTTTAAGGAAAATATCAGAGGACATAGCGTAACGTCTGAAAGAGCTACAACCCTTACTTGTTTCTAAAGATTTAAACAGTCTCAGACTTGCTCTGAATGAAGAATCTCTAGTCCACGTAGACATCGATCAGCTGCCTTTCATCTTCCTACATCTCCTTCTCAAATTATGTGTGAAACTATAACATTGTAGTCTGGTTACTCCTCAGTGAATCCTAAGCTGTCCTAAAGATCATTTTCTACCACCCTGAAGGTTTAACTACAAGTACATTTAATTGGCATTGGTGGGCAATTCATCGGAGGCATTGCAATGTGACTTCAGGAAATGTCTGCCTACCATAGTGCTGGCAGGCTCATTCCTCTAAAACCTCAGATCCCTTGTTGAAAAGTTTTGTGCTGCAATGTTGATGCTATGTCCAGTTCAATCAATCAGTCAGCAAATATTTATGTTAAATGCCTGCTCTAACTACTGCTCCAGACCCTCCCTTGCTGGCCAATGTGCTCCTGTGAAGTGTTCAGGCAAAGGCCAGGATCATTCTTGTCTGACCTCAGTGGTTGCATGCTGTTGCTTCTAGTCCTTCCTAAGTGGAAAAAAAAACAATGAATTACCAAGAAGTAGTTATTGAGCACCTACTATGTGCCCACAATTTTAATGCAATTATGTTTCTTCCACTCGGGTGAAAACTCTCAAACACCAGGATGTCTCCCTCCCTTTCCCTTCTTTTGTCCTTCATTGAGGTTTATAATATTAATAACATTTGCATAGAATTGTGTAGTTAATAAAGTGTTTTTATTTTATTATTTTTTTAATGGAGTCTTACTGTGTCACCCAGGCTAGAGTGCAGTGGCACGATCTTGGCTCACTGCAACCTCTGCCTCCTGAGTTCAAGCGATTCTTCTGCCTCAGTCTCCCAAGTAGCTGGGACTACAGGTGTGCACCACCACACCCAGCTAATTTGTGTATCTTTTTTTGTAGAGATGGGGTTTCTCCATGTTGGCCAGGCTGGTCTCGAACTCCTGACCTCATGATCCGCCCACTTCAGCCTCCCAAAGTGCTGAGATTACAGGCATGAGCCACGACACCTGGCCAAGTATTTTTGTTCTTAATCCTACACACAATACTGAGAGGGGGATGTTTCTCATTTTTCATAGCTGAAGAACCAGGAGATTGAGATTTGTCCAAAGATATGGCCAGTAAAGAGGAACTTTCTGCACCACCACATTGCTCTCAATATAAATAAAGCACTGTAATAAATGCTTGGGATTGGGAATAGAAGTGATAATGAGATGAGTAAAATAGATTTTGACCTCAAAGAAAAATCTTTTTTTTTTTTTTTTTTTTTTTTTTTTTTGAGATGGAGTTTTGCTCTTGTTGTCCAAGCTGGAGTGCAATGGTGTGATCGCAGCTTACTGGAACCTCTGCCTCCCAAGTTCAAGCAATTCTCCTGCCTCAGCCTCCAGAGTAGTTGGGATTACAGGCACCGCCACCATGCCCAGCTAATTTTTTTATTTTTTAGTATAAACAGGGTTTCACCACCATGTTAGCCAGGCTCATCTCCAACTCCTGACCTCAGGTGACCTGCCTGCCTCGGCCTCCCAAAGTGCTGGGATTACAGATGTGAGCTACTGTGACTGGCTTTCCTCAAAAATTTAATATCAGAGGCAATACAATGCTTTTGTCCATTCTAAAAGAGAACTAAGTGGCTGGTGCATTTCAGAATCCCTCCCTCATATCCACTGCATGATGACCTGAGTCTTTGGAGTCTTCCTAGGTGCCCTGACCTCAGAGGAATTCTCCAGGCACAACTCTGTCTTGGGCCCGATCGAGGCTACATTTCTAAGAGCCATGCTTTTTGAAAGCTGTTTGTATAGCTGTATCTAAATACGATGTCCGTCTTCTCATCTCCTAGGCTCTACAGTTCACTCTAGCGTGGCTGTTGGCTTTGTCTTTTCACTCAAACAACTTTCGTTAAGGTCATGGTCGACCTCAATGTTGGTAAAGTAAAAAATATATTTTTCTCTTTATCTCAAGAGGCAGAACAGCATAGTGGTAAACAAAACATGGAACTCTGAAGTCAAACTACCTTGATTTGAAACATAACTCCTCTATTTACTAGTTGCGTGATCTCGAGAAAGGCACTTTACCTTTCTGTACTTCACTTTCTTCATGCATAGAATGGGGATAATATAATTTTACATCATAGTATCAGTGGGAGGATTCAATGAGTTAATATATGCAAAGCCCTGAGAAAATGTCTGAAACATTAGATGCTATAGTAGATGTTATTTATTATTGCCTAAACTGCTTGCATGTTAATAATTTTTTTCTTCTTTGATCCCAGTCTTCCATTGATTTCTAGAATAACTGGCTAGCCAGATGCAGAAGATTGGAACAGGACCCCTTCTTTTCACCATAAACAAAAATCAACTCAAGATGGATTAAAGACTTAAATGTGAAGCTCTAAACTGAAAAATCCTAGAAGAAAACCTAGGAAGTACCATTCTGGACACAGGCCTTGGAAGAGATTTCATGATAAAGCCACTAAAAGCAATTGCAACAAAAACAAAAATTGACAAATAGGACCAAACTAATCTAAAGATCTTCTGCACCACAAAAAAAAAAAATAAATAAATTAACAGAATAAACAGACAACCTACAAAATGAGAGAAAATATTTGCAAACTATTTATCCTACAAAGGTATAATATCCAGATTCTATAAGAAACTTAAATTAACAAGCAAAAAATGAACAACTTTAATAAAAAGTGGGCAAAAGGGCATGAACAGTCACTTCTAAAAAGAAGACATACACATGGACAATAAGCATATGAAAGAAACTATAATCACAAATCATCAGAGAAATGCAAATCAAAACCACAATGAGATACTATCTCATACCAGTCAGAATAGCTATTAAAAGTCAAAAAATAACAGATGCCGGTGAGGTTGTAGAGAAAAGAGAACATTTATACACTGCTGATGAGAATGTAAACTAGTTCAATCACTGTGAAAAGCAATTTGGAGATTTCTCAAACAGCTTAAAACAACTACAATTCAACCCAACAATCCCATCCCTGGGTATGTGCCCAGAAGAATACAAATCATTCTGTCATAAAGACACATGCACGCATATGTTCATTGAAGCACTATTTACAATAGCAAAGATATAGAATCAACCTAAATGCCCATCAACAGTGGACTAGATAAAGAAAATGTGATACATATGCACAATGGAATACTACACAGCCATTAAAAAGAATGAGATCATGTCCTTTGCCACAACATGGATGGAGCTAGAGGCCATTATCCTAAGCAAATTAACACAGGAATAGAAATTAACCATCACATGTTCTCACTTATAAGTGCGACCTAAGCATTGAGTACATATGGACACAAAGAAGGAAACAATAGATACTGGAGTTTACTTGAGAGTAGAGGGTGGGAGGAGGAAAAGGATCAAAAAATTGCCTATCAGGTACTATACTTATTACCTGGTGGGCAAACTAATCTCTATACCAAACCCCCATGACACACAGTTTACTCATATTACAAACCTGCACATGTACTCCCTTTATCCAAAAAATTGTAAAGATAAAAAAAAGACCAAGTTTGCTCAAATATTTTTCTGTGACAGAGTCTTCCTCTGAATTCTTGATTGACATATCAAACTGCCTTCTTCTTGGCATCTCCACTTGACTGTCTCATACACAACTTAAACTCACCCTTTCTCCCTAAACTGGTCACCTGTGGTATTCCCCTATTAGTACATATTAACAGCATTCAGTGTGTTACGAAGCTATAAATCCAGGAATTAGCTCTGCCACTTCTGTCGCATTGACCCCTGATATCCAATCCATCCCTAAGTCCTAAAGTTTAGACTTTCTATATCCTTTTATTCACATATTCCTCATTCCAGTCAATGCTACCATTATCTTTCTCTTGGACTATTGCAATACCTTTCAAAGGGCTCTCTTCTCATCACTCTGACTCCTGTCTATCTCCTTCCCACATATCAATCAGAATAATCTTTACAAACAGAAGGAGAGCCTATCATCACTTATTTAGAGCATTTTGATAACTTTCTTATACTAATATAATAAAGACAAACTAACTGCTTGAGCTCACGAAACACACATATATCAAGTTTAAATCATCCCACATTTCCTCTTGCTTTCTTACTGCAGAGTCATTGACCATAGCTTCCTTTTACTAAAAGTTTCTTACTCTCTCTCAGTGCAAGGCCTTTGCATATATTGGTCCTTCCCCTCTTTCCCTCCTCTTTCTACTCATCTTGACATCTTGGCTGTATCATCACAGCCTCAGAAAAGCCTCATCTGATTTCCCCCACTCTGATATCCTTTTTCATAGCACTTTTCATTGTCGTAGTTTCACATTCCTTCATGTTCTTCTTTGATTCTGTCTGTCTTATACCATAGACTACAAATTCTATGAGGCTATGTCTCTGGGGGAGGGTGATTACTATAGTATAACAGGACCTGGCACATAAATGCTGCTCCAGTATACATTAGTTGAAGGAATTTAATCCTAGACCCTCTGAGTTCAGCTCTATATCTATAGCATAATGCCTAACATGGATCTCATCTTACAGGAGGGCTGACTATACAAATACACATATGCTAATTATGGCAGGGTAGCTATAATACTAACTGTGCTTAAAAGCTGCTATTTTTAATACCTGTAGTCACAGAATTGAGGTCAAATGAATTAGAGATGTTAGAGAACAACACAGTTTGCATGACTGATACTCAGGACTGGAAGAATAAAGCATTTAATTCATTTTGTCTTCTTAACATTGCTGAGACTACAATTCTGGGGTTCTCTCTACTTATAGGCAGTATTACATGAACAAAAGGCAATAGAATAAATGTTTAGCTATATCTTATTTGTGCTCTAATGTATAGCCATTATTTGAATTCTTTTCTTCCCTAAAAAGAAGCTGTTTTAAGTTATGATGACTAAACTTAGACCCTACTGATATTCTTTTTTTTTTTTTTTTTTTTTTTTTTTTTTTTTGAGATGGAGTCTTGCTTCATCACTCACGTTGGAGTGCAGTGGCAAGATCTCGGCTCACTGCAGCCTCCACCTTTCAGGTTCCAGCCTCAGCCTCCTGGGTAACTGGGATGACAGGCATGTGACACCATGCCCAGCTAATTGCTATATTTTTAGTAGACACGGGGTTTCAACATGCTGGCCAGGTTGGTCTCAAATGCCTGACCTCAGGTGATCCACCTGCCTTGGCCTCCCACAGTACTAGGACTACAGGCATGAGCCTCCGTACCCGCCACCTACTGATACTCTTAAAACCACAGCAAGGGAAGAAGCTGGGAATTGCATTATTTTACCTTCAGAAAGGCCAGAAATATTTCAAACTTCAGCATCTTGATGATTCCATAGATGAATAACACTGTGGTTGGTTTTACTAAAAAACAAGCAGAAGCTTATAGGCCTTTCTTATTTTGCAACCCTATCCCAGTGTTTAATAATAAAATTAATTATTTTATGGCCTTAATGTTCAAATGTCAGACTCTAAATTTGCTACACGAACAAAATTGAACAACTCTGCTTGGAAAATTTTTTCCTATTAGTATTATAGGATCTGTTTAAAAAAAAAAAAAAAAAAAGCATCTGGACAGTTCATTTGAATGGCCACAAGAGAGCAGTAAGAAATTAAAGCTTAGGAAGATGACTCATAGTCACACTTATGTGTGTGTACTTTTTGCTATTAGGAAGAAATGAATAAAAAAAAAAAACCTACTTATATTTGTTCTTAAACTTAGCAATGCGGTTTAGAATCTTAAAAAAAAAAACAAACAAAAAAAAAAAAAACAATTTAAGAACGACAATATCGAGAACATCAGTAGATTAACTGAAAAGAATCTTGAATTAGAGCTTTTAGGAACCTCAGGTTCATGTGTGAAAATGGAAAACAATAGTCACCCTGGGCAAAGGGACGTATTGAGAGGCCATCCAACACATCCCTGTGGATTATGCAAGCCAAAAGGTATGTGTCCCACTTACTAAGTCCCACAGAAGATTCCAGCGTCTCTTTCTAAAGTATGGCCAATATTTTACAATGTTAACTATAGGACTTTTTTAAAATGTCAAATTCTATCCTTTTATGTTGTAATTTAGCTACTATTTCAAGTACTATGTAGGAATACCCTGAATCTTTCTCAAAAGTCCATACTTATTTCTTTATATGTCCCTGCCCTTTTCTGCTCATACAAACTTGGCCATTTTTTACTTGGAATCTTGGATATCATAATTTTACAAAATGAATTTTAAAATCATGAATTTGCAAAATGACTCGCAATAGCCTTAATATATGAAGTACTATGAGGAGTCAGTCTGAAAGAAAGATAAACAAAGAGTAGAAAGAGGCAAAGGCTATGAACAAGCAATTCACAAGAGTAGAATTATATACTCAATATACATATAAAAATTGTTTATGTGAATTTTTAACATTTTTAACCTAATAATTTCACTGCTAGGAATTTATTCTGTGGTAACAATCAGACTACTAAGAGTATAGATTTTAAAGTAAAAATAATTGGGAAAGCAAAAGCTTAAATTATGTCAAAGAAGAAGAATTTGTTAAATTAATTAAAGAATCATACAAATGGGGTATTAGGAAAGCCATTAAATATTGTAAACATATACTTATTGACATTGAAAGCCATGGAACATTTTAACTTAAAGTTGAAAACATTATATGTAGTATAATTCCACTTAGGAAAAAATTGCAAATGACTGCATAGAAAAATTTGGATGATATACACCAAATTAGCAATTATGTCTGGGTAATCATCTTACAGAGGTTTTTCTTTTTGTTCTTTTTTATAACTTCTTGTAGATTCTGAATTTTTTTTTATTGTTTGTTTGCTTTGACTTATTTTGTTTAACAATTAACATGTTACTTTTTAAATTAGTAAAATCACAAAAAGCTACTTCTGTTAGAAGAAGAAAATCCTCAGATAATCTTAAGAGTAAGTTTGGTGAATTTGTGAGGTGTTTAAAATTTAATCCTTATGCAGTGAGTTGCAATGAAAACATGGCTTAATAAAATATAATTTGTGAGTCTATATTTTCATAACAATATGAAAGAAAAATACAAAACAATGACCTACCAAGGTATATGGAGATTTTGTCTACATGCAGCTAATGAACTAGCATTTTTTTAAATAAACTGAAATGGATTTTCATAGTTTATAATGTAAACAGCTTTTATTTTTAGGAAAAAAATGGAAGTCCCCCTACTCTTTTACCCACGAACAGGCCAGTGACCTGACATTCAACCTATTTCACTTTTTCTAGATGTTCTAAATGGCCATATTCTTACACAGGCCCATATTTAATCCTTAATTAATATGATATCTTTCAGAAGGGTCTTTACTTAATATGCCTTCTGTATAGCTGGATATAATAATAAAATTAATTACAGAAGAAAGTTCCAGTTACTACAGATTTGGAAAAGAATACTATGTTTCTCAGTATAAACTACTAGCAAGTATCTTTTTAAACTATGTTTAAATTACTTCTATAATTTATAAATTATCAACTCCTAAATTTTTTACAAAGCTAGTAATAGACTAGATCTCAAAATAAAAGTGCAAGATATACAGATGTCATCTCCATCTTAAGATGTCAAACTGAGGCTCTGTACTTTGCCCACGAATGATGTAGCTGGAACTGGAAAGGTATTCCATACACCAATACATACAGCTCCCACAGCTTTTCATCTAAAAAGAAAAAAAAAGAAGCTCTTTCTCTAATTATTCACACTTGGCTCTATATAGCATTTTCTCAAACATTTGAGGCCCATTTTCCTCCTATCACTTAACCCTTCCATACAAGGAGGAACAAAATGTCTACAAGATATCTTTGGGGAACCACATTTCAGTGTTTTGTAATTTCTCCCTGCTTCTACTTGTGGGAATTAAGTGTTAGGCTGTGGCAGTGGGTGCAGGCAACACAGTCCAGTGAGTCAGCTTAGAACCCCTCCCACCACCAATGGCCTGAATCTCCTTAGGTGTTTGCCCTTTTCTTGTACTTAATGCTTCCTCGTTTGTGGAATCAGGACAGGCATCCTTGCTACTCTTATTAGTTGGCCACAACCCTATCACCCTTAAGAGTGTATTTTATCCTTCACAGAAAAATAAAAAATGATGTCATGGAGACATGAGAGCACAAAAGGAAGTAAATGACTATGTTTTATCCATCACATCTGAAAATATAGTCTTTAGCAGCCCATGAAATTGTACTTGATAGCGAGAGCATTTAAATGACCTCAACTATGTGGTTCACAGGATAGCTTAGAAATAGGATATGGAGGTTCCGGTTATACAATAGAGGGAGCACTGCCATAATGGTGAGTAAATGTACTAGTCATTCACAATCTTCCTTCTGGCTAACACTGAAAAGGAGTTATTCATCTAGCACTGGCCTTTGCCCTCTTTGGTAAAAAGGTTCCTTGAATTTCTGAGGATCTCCCGATTTTTACCACAATCTCTCCCTATTCCCTTTCTTTTCTATTCCCCAAACATCACCCTCTTTTCACTGCCGTGTCTTTTGTTTGTGTGTGCTTTTAAACAATATGTTGGAAAAAAAGACCTTCAATCCCATTTCTAAGAAAATCTAAAGGGAACCAAAAAGAGCAAAGACATTCAAATAGTGAATAGACAGGAAGGTAAAGATGCAGGAGATGAGGAGGGAAGGGTTGCGAGTGGGGTGGGGGACAAGAAACACAGGGTGCTTCCTTCACTTTGGATGAGTCACCTAACATTGATTCTGCCTGGAAAAGGGAAGGTAAGAACACTTCCTTAAATTCTATGTGAACAGATACAGTGCAGTGGTATGTAAAAACTCTTTGAAATATATTCCTTTAAAAATTCCAAGTGTTATTTTTAACTTTCAGCTTGCTTAGCCTTCATATTTCAGGAATTATAGAAAAGTATCTTGCTGACATGAAACACGGGGGGAGTGTTATCACTATATTTTCTTTCTGTGTTTACAAGCTTGACTTTTTTAGTAGAGTTAATAAAGTATATGGCAAGTTTATGGTTGCTCAACTTGCTGAAAATAAAATATTAAGATTCCAATTCTATTAATATTGACCAAGCATCTAGAATGTGTTCAGTTATCTTTCTAGGTACTAATAAAAACTGAAAACGTAGGGCTCTCATAAAATTAAAGCAACTGTGGAAACAAGTGAATGAAAATTCATGGACTCTGAGTTGGTAGTAGACAGAGACTGTGGAATCTTTCCTGAGCTTCATTCTGGCTAGAGAGTTTAGATCAACTCAATAATTTGCTCTTTCCTTCACCCATTGGGTAACTATGCCAGGCCAGGCAATAGCCCACAATAAATAAGACATTTTCCTCAGGGAGCACACATTCTTGTACAGAAGGACAAAAAATGTACATGTGAGACAATAATGCAACTAGATAATATTAGAGACTAATGAGTGCCCTAAAGGAAAAAATAAGGTAGGATGATAGATAATCCCTCAGAGGTTTCTTTAGACTGGGTGTCCGGGAAGAGTTCTCTGAGGAGGTGACATGATGGACCATCTGGAACTCCAAGGATGAATGAGAAGTTAGTAGTGTAATGAGGCAGGATAAAAGTCTTTCAGGAAGAGGGAATAACCAGCCTGAGGGTTTCAAGACAAGACCAGGCCACTGTGCATGGAATATAGTGTGAAAGAGGAAGAATGGTAAGAATTGAGGTCAGGGAAATGATAAGCGCAGCTCATGTTAAGCTTTTGATGTCACAGAAAGGAGTTTGGATGCTGATCCAATGTATAATGAGAGTATAATGAGAGGTCATTAGAGGATTCCAGCAGGAAAAAGAAGCTAACTCATTTACATTAATTTTGAAAGAAAATTCAGGTTTCTATGTAAGGAATGAACTATAGGAGAGGAAGAATTAAAGAAGAAAGATTAATTAGAAAGTTACCATATAAGTCAGGTGAACAAAGATGGTGCCACAAACCAGAATTGTCACACAATATCAGGTAGAATTAGGGCTTTTTGTGGTATACCTAGAAATCTTTGGTGGTCTTCCTCTGAAATATAATTATATTGTCTAACAGATTGAACTTATTGGTGACAGTCACAATTAAAGTACAAAATAGATGAGCCATAGCTCTACACAATAAGAACATTTTTACTTTTAGTAATATACATTATTATTTTATTCTTCTAACTTTAGAGCATCGCACCATAACTTCAAATGTGGGTAATATTTACTCTGTCTTCACTCTCCTCACCACAAGCCCTAGGTTTCTCAATCTTCTCATCCATTGCAGGCAAAGAAGTGGGAGAGAGGGTCAATATGTTGCTCATGTTAACAAAGAAAGCAAGAAGTAGAACTGCTAGCAGAACACAGGTACTATGTCTGGATTTCAATAATGCTATAATCAGAACCATATTGTTTTACAATGGGAAATCTGGGCTTCTAAGAACTGTGAAGTGGAGAGTTACCAACTGACCTAATCATTCAAAGAAAATGTCAAACTGCAGTAACAGATTTCTGTATTCCTGTCTGCCTGAAGAGCAGAGTTGGGGCCCCTGCCCAGCATAGATCACGAAGCACACAATTATCCAGGCTCCATGTTTCAGTAAAGAGTTTTGCTTAAATATGCCAGATATTGTTAAAAACACAAAGAACACTGTTCATAAACACCAGGCTTTATACTGATCCAAAAGCCCATGTTTATTTGTGTGGTCAATAGACTGCATATTTTAAGAATCATGTAAATAATAAAGTCAAACTATTTGGTATGAGTGAAATTGATGGGCTCAATAATCAGACACATTTGTGGACTGCTGTATCTGTACATATGCTACTGATGAGAAATAGTGACCGTATACATGTGACAGAATTATGGAAGCATATTTCAAAATTTACATATTCCATTCTGGAAAAAAAAAGTTCTCTTCTTTCTTTGTGAATACAATTAGAAAAAAGAAATGTTTTTTTAAATGACTGCAATGACTATTCCTTAGCTATTTTCCAAGTAAAAAGCAACAAAGCCGTCAAGACCAATCAGACCTGGAATGGAAAATGTTTCTAACCATTAAATATAATCAAAATACTTGGATAATGTCTTATGTCTTACATTGGGTGTGGGGGGAGGGAGAAGTAGGTAAATCTTTACTTCTGAAACTAAGACAATAGTGTTTCTCCCTACCAGAAAGAAATCAAACTTGAAAAAATCTTCAATCTCACCGAATAAAGAGTTCAATCATAACTAGTTTTCAGAATATGTACGTTTTCTTGAAATGCTCCCAAATTTTTTTGATCAATAAATGTTTCTTTTGACTGAATAAACTTGGTTTTTCTTGTTTTTGTTTTTGGGAGTGTTTGTTTGTTTGTTTGTTTGGTTTTGGTATGCCCCTGTTCTTCTGTCTATGGTGCCTGCAACCCAAAATCAAAATAATGTTCACTACAGATAGCTCAGCCCAAGCCCAAGTAACCACCAATTGTCAACTAATTTTTTTAATGTGCTGAAGCACGATTAAATGAATATTTTCTTCTGTTTAGCTTTAGGCAAAAGTTAGTTAACTCCTGTCCAAGTGAGGACTTATTCCATCATTGATTTCTGACTTTTAAAGCTATTGATGTTTATTCTTACAGGCTGTATTTATTTTCCTCAGACAGAGCCAGAGATCAGTTGAAACAGACATAACTAACTCAAAATTATTTTCTGATTTTCAGTAAAGCATAACTGGTCATTTGCAGAACTTTGCCCCTCTATCTAGAATGGAAACTTTTCATTTCTGCACTCAGAGGTAGGCATCTTCTCTTGATCACAGCTCACTTTCTCTCAGAGCTTGGATGAGACCTCACAACAAAACTCACAAGCTAGCTGTCTCAGAGACGAAAGCTGGTAACAGAGATGAAACCTCCTTGCTCTTCCTGACCTATGTGCAAATGGAAGTGAGCTTTTTTCACATGATAGGAAACATACAAAGTAGCTTCTCCTTCATGTCACATTCTTCAGTAAACTGAAGAAAATGCTGTGAGGGGACCTTCAGAATTGAGAAATAGACCAAAAAAAAAAAAAAAAAAAGAAAAAGACAAAAAGAAAAAGAAGAAAAGATTGCGCATTTGCATCCTGTACATATATATTTGTATTGGCAAATCAATGCAGAATAGCAAGATAGTCAAAACAGAAGTTCTAAGTTCTCAGTGAAATCAGGACTGAATCCATATCCTCGCAACTCACCAAGTTTCTACTGCGAAGTCATGTGGTGTATATATTGTGACTCTTGTCCTTGAACTACAGTTCACAGGGGAGACTGCGGTATTGCTTTAAATTGCAATTTAACGGAAGAGCTGATTAACGGAGGTCACAGACCAGATGAAATATTTAACTTTGATTTGAATCAGCTTCACAGAGGACATTTTAAGGTATCAGACCAATACTAAGTAAAAGCAGAGAACAGTACCTTGGGTAACTAAAGAAAAAAGCATAAAAGAAAAAATGGCAATTTGGGGTATATATTTTAAAAGTTAGTTGTAACTTGAATTTTGCTTATTTGCAATCTTATGACTATACGTAGCTCCATGTTAAAACAAGGCCAATATTTTAGAGTAACCTAGCAATGTGCATTAGGAAATCTATCTAAATCCTGATTAGCAATAACTGCTGCTTAAAATATTAGAATCCATTTTAGCATTCAACAATATAAATTATTTTAGCATTCTCAATATCTTTTTTAAGACATCTCATAATATACTTTTTATAAATGTAAAAGTTTTACATTTATAAAAAGTTTTTTTATATTTTGTGTGTTTTAAACAGGATCAAATACATACTATGGTAGAAAAAGAGATTCCAAATTACACCATTTGGTAATTTATACTGAGTTTAAGAGATAAGAATCTAGTTCTTTCCCAAATTTAAGGATGGATAATTTGCTTTTTGTTACAGGGTAAACATTACCATCACTCAGAAAAAATATTTAACATAAATGAATGTAAAATATTAATATAAAAATTACTGTCAAGAATGTATTATTTAATCTATGACAACTGAGTTATTTCACAAAGCATTTTGTTCACTGATTCATTATTTTATTTGAAAAGTTAGGGTAGTTTAGATTCTTCTAATATCTAAATCCAGTGGGAAATATATTTATAAGTATTATCTCATGTCAGTCCAGGGAGCTAGAACAACAGTTCTGCCATGAAATGGGAGCCTGTAGTAAAAGCAATTTAAGTAAATTGAAGATGAATGGTTCCACTCATATAGTGATCAGTTATCTCCTTTCCAAATGAGATCTTAAATAATATTCTCTTTTACTTGAGTATTTATCCTCATACAGTTTTGATTACTTTCCTTTTGCCATTACTACATTCACACTTCTAACCTGGAGATTCTGAATAAATAATTTGCTTCTTTATAATTGCTCAGTTTTAGAATTGTGAATGACTTACCTGGATAATGACTAGTTTGTATTTGTTGCCAACCATCTGCAATGACCCTTATCCTAATCCTATGTCAGAATAGGGGCATTTGTGAAATAAAGGAGGAAGATGAAAAGTAATAACTTGTCTATTTTTGTACTTACTTCTTTGAATAGGGACTCTCTGGCCTAAGATCCAAGGTTTAGATTTACTTTAAAAAATACAGAATTATATTTTAGAGTAGATTCTGCCAGCACAACAGTGTTTCCTACTATTGAGACACACATACTGTCTGTAAGAACTGGAGAGATTCTTTATATTTGCTGTGTTTGGTGTTTTAAATCTCCTAAATTTTCTTTCCCAAACAAATGGAAACATACAGACGTTGCATTGTAAATGTACACAATGGTGTGAGCTAACCTGAAATAATATGGCCGTTGTCTGTGACTCTTTTTTAAAAACCCTTCTCGTAGCAGCTGCTTCTGACTTCAGTTTTAAAACATTATTTCCATGCACATCCATGAATTATTTAGAATTCCTTAGTTTATGACACTCCTCTGCTCCTGCTGGTTACAACGTTGGTTTTGAATAATCGTCCTTAGAAGATAAAGCACATACAAAATTGAATTTCATAAGCACCACCCAAGCATGCTGAGCTCTCTAGAATGCTTTTACTTTCCAGATTGACTGAGTTGTTCAGTAAAGTGAGTATATAGTTCATTAGAATTTTAATATAAAACCTTGTAAAAGGAAAGTTGAGTAAATACAGTATCTATAATAAAATGGAAAAAATAAAGAATAATTTTACATTATAAACATTATATTTGGAAACAGAAAGTCCTAAGTTTTATTTAATTAAAAGTCATCAGGGATGATCCAGCTCTCCAAAAAGTTTCCCACTTGCATTTTCAAGTTAACTAAAGTTTTACTCTAATATCTTTTTTAAATATTCAAATCTGGTTTAGAAAATTATTCTTTATTAATATGCAATAATCTCAATTTCTTCAGCAAAGAAATGGTGTTAAAATGTCCCTAGCTATTTAAAGGAAAAATAAAATTTTAATCAATTGTCAAAATATTTCCAACCAACATGATCACACAGTCTACATTGTAGACAAGGTATCTCCGTATTTGAGGCGAAGGTAACATTATTTGAGTGAAACAGCACCAAGAAGCATGTGATGCAATCTGTCTTTCCAAACCAAACCTAGCTTCTTTCCATCTCTTTTTGCTGTTGCCTTTTCCTCTTTCCCCTCTCTTTTCTTGATCTTTCTCCCCATAACTTCCTGCAGGTCTCATTGAGGTTTTGATCTTCTCACTGCTCAACTCAAATAGGGCCTCTATGACCAAGCAGGTTTTTCTATTTTACTTGAATTTTCATCCAGATGATTTGCATCCTAGAGACACAACCCCATTTTTCAGAATAAGATCTGGCAACACTCAGCTGTGGGCTTCAATCGTTCAGATGCCAAAATGCAAGGTGCTATGATGGAGTTTTATAGTGTCTAGTGGAAAAACTCGTAAGTGAAATTCTTCTCCATCAACTTTCTTACATTAAAAGGGTCAATTTTTAAAAATAAACTCAGCTTTATGGAAGAATCATCAAACACAAAGGCATGGTTCCTTAGGGCAATGTGTCTCAGTTAAGACACATTTTTACAATTTTTTCTATTCCAAACGTTTGATCATTTTATTATGTTTGAGGGAGTTAAAACTTTCTCTTCTGATGATTCTTACATTCTCCAATAAATGTTGTTATAAAAACTGTAAACAAATCTGACTGAATACAAAATTACCATCTAAGAATATAGCCTAAAATAATCATTTCCAAAAGAATTTAAACAAAATGAAAGCAGACAGTTTTTCGGTATTTATAGTAGAAACAGGTCTAGAAAATTTTCTTGATAATATAGCTGTGAAAAAGATATTCTGATATATTTTAAGAATGACACATCAGCTTCATCAATATTAGAATTTAAAATATATAATATACATCACTTTAGGA
>NW_022143476.1:0-28491 GCF_007565055.1 Rhinopithecus roxellana
TGTGGTGGCATGTGCCTGTAATCCCAGCTACTCAAGAGGCTGAGGCAGGAGAATCTCTTGAACCTAGAAGGCAGAGGTTGCAGTGAGCCGAGAATGCACCTTTGCACTCTGGCCTGGGCGACAGAGTGAGACTCTGTCTTAAAAAAAAAAAAAAAAAAAAAAAAGATAGAAACCATTACATTGAATACATTTTTGCCAATGAGAAATAAACTTCTTTATTCCATGCTTTCAGGGTTCGGTGAACTCTTGGAAAGCATTTTCTGAATCCTGCTGGTTGTGTAGTGTTTTCCCTGCAAAAAGTTGTCAAGATGCTTAAAGAAGTAGTAGTTGCTTGGCGAGAGGTCAGATGAATATGGCAGATGAGGCAAAACTTCACAGCCCAGTTTATTCAACTTTTGAATCCCTGGTTGTATGACATGTGATCAGGCATTGTGGAGAACTGGGCCCTTCCTGTTGACCAGTGCTAGCTCCAGGTTCTGCAGTGTTCCGTGCATCTCATCGAATGGCGTGGCATACTTCTCAGATGTAATGATGTCACCAGGATTCAAAAACTGTAGTGGATCAGAAGACTGGCAACTGACCACCAAACAGTGACCATGACCTTTTTTTGGTGCAAGTTTGACTTTGGGAAGTGGTTTGGAGCTTCTTCTCAGTCCAACTAGTGAGCTGGCTGTTGTATGAAATCCACTTTTCGTGGCATGTCACAATCTGATCAAGAAATGGTTCATTGTTGTTTCATAGAATAAGAGAAGATGACACTTCAAAAGGATGATTTTTAAAATATTTGGTCAGCTCATGAGGCACCCACTTATCAAGATTTTTCAGCTTTCCAATTGGCTTCAAATGCCAGATGACCATAGAATGGTCGACATTCAGTTCTTCGCCAACTTCTCGTGTAACTGTAAGAGGATAGAATTCAGTGGTTGCTCTCGATTGGTCGTTTTCATCTTCTGGCCCAGAGACTGGGGCCGAGGCTACCATGACCACCCCGTTCTCTTCCTTCTGGGGTCCCCAGGAAGCTCCCAGGACTGAATGATCCCCACAAAACACCGTGGCCAGGATGGGAGGGCTGGAGGTCAACTCACCCCACCCCTACCACCACAATCAAGAGGCCCCCATGGAGGTTGGCCCTGAGCTGTGGGTCCCTGTGGGATGCAGGCTCCCATGGAAACTTCAGGGGATGAGCATGGGTCCTCCTGGCTGACAGAGCCTAGAGGGCATTGGGTGTGTGGGGCCTGTGTATGTAGGTTGGACATCACTGAGCCTAGCCAGGGAGCCGGGGACTGGTGTGGCCAAAGTGGGCAGCAATATGTTGCCAGAACCAAAACTACAGTGCAACCAGCCCAGCTGGTAGGGAGAAGGAGGCCTGCCTAGCAGGACCATCCACCCCTGTCCTGGCCCCAAGCCCAGACTGCCTGCCTGCACTGGACATTGCCTGATCCAGGAGGCCTGGGCATGATGGTCAGGTGGTGTGTCCCTGGGTTCCAGGCCTTGGTGGTCCCTTGGGAGCTGAGCATCTTCTGGGCAGGAGGAGGGCCCTCGGTCCACTGTTTGCATCGGCTCCAGGGGGTGTGCCCCCACCCCAACTTCTCAGCGCACACTGGGATGTGGCCAGGGCTCCTCACCTGCTCTGTGGCTTCAGCTCTGAAAAGCTCACTGGGTGACTCTGACAGCTTCCTCCCCAAAGCTTGAGTCCTCATCTGTGGGAATGGGGTGTCCCAGGCCCCCTGCAGGCAGGAACCGACCCCCAGCTCCTCTGGTGGGCCCTCCTGGGCTTTTTTACCTACTGACTTGTGAGACCCGGTTGGCCAAACTTGGTGTCCTATTTTTATTTTGGCCTTTTTCTTAGTGTGTGTTTTCTGTAACTACTGCTGTGTAGATCTTCTATATGAGTTTATTAGGTAGAGAATCTTGCCCACCCAGAGGTCCCCCACCCCAGAGAGCCTCCACTTTGGCCCCCCTCCGGGCTGGTCCTGCCTGTGCTCTGCCTGGTGTGAATGTTGAGTGTGATGGACCCACATGGCTGCTTGACCCTGCATCTCCTTCCTTCTTGTTTCTGAGGCCAGTTCTGTTCTCCCTTTCTCCACCTGAATTGCACTTGAAGCCAAGATGAAGGATGAGAATTGGTTGCTAAGAAGGACCCTCCTGCAGCGAATCCGCTGTGAGGAGGCTGCACTGGCCCAGCCTGTCATTTCCTTCTCTAAGCTCATTCCAGAGGTTGGCCAGGGGCAGCCTATCCCTGCCTGCTCTCATGGCCCGTGAATCAAGAATGGATTTTACATTTCCAAATGGTTGAACAAATAAAAAACTAACACTTCATGACACTGAGAAGCTTCCATGTCCATAAGTAAAGTTTGATGGGGGTGCAATCATGCCCATCTCTTCACAGGCCACCTGCAGAAGGCTGTTGTGGTGCAGCCATGGCAGAGTTGCATCCTTGAGGCAAAGATCAGTTGGCAAAGCTGAAAATACTGACTCCTCGCTCTTTAGGGAAACAGTTTCCAGTCCCTGGCTTAAGGGCTGTGTGGCAGAACCCCAGGATCTTGGTCAGCTTGTTCCTCACTCAGGACCTGCTGTGGCCTTCGCTAGTATGTCTGCAAAGTCTGCATGCTATGGTGCCTCTCATGGGGCCGTTGAGCTTTGTCGTGCTAGATTTCAGGGTATCTGCCTCATGGTCACCTGTCTCACCAACAGAGACCCTGTGGCCAGATTCAAACTAGCAGGAACAGTTGGTCTTTGACAGCAGGGATACCTTCGAGCTGAGCTGCCACCCACCCTGAGGTAGTCCCATGACACCCACTGTCTGGGTCAAGGTTGGGGCAGGGCTGGTGTCCTGAAAGGCCCTGCGATGTGGATCGTAATAGCCAGTGGAAAGAGGGGGTTGCTATTACTCCCCATATCGCGGGGAGGGTCCCACCCCCTGCGATGTGGATCGTAAGAGCCAATTACTCCCCCCTGCAATGTGTGTCCATTATTAGCAGTCTCTTTTATTCAGGATATTAGGAACAATTTTCTAGGTTGTGTGTAAACAGCCTGCGATCGGAGAACAAATACCATCCTCTGCACCTCCAGATATTAGGAACCATATCACACAATGGGTGTACACTTTTTGGGAGATTTGGGTTAATGTCATCCTGTGTTTCCCTGAATATTCGGAGAAATATCACAGGGTGGCTGTACAGCCACTACTCTTTTGGCAGGAACATCGTACTTTACCTACTGGAAATTAGGAGCAACATCACAGACTGGGTGTCAAGCTACTGTCATATTGGAAGTAATATCATGCTCTCCCCCACAAGTTATGAGGAATAATATCACAGGGGGGTGTGTACCTTCTCCGGTAGTGGGAGTAGTGTCATCATCTCTTCCTTTAGATGACAGGAACAATATCACAGGGTGGGTGTACAACCCGTGTGTTTTTGGAAGCAATGTCATTCTCTCTTCTTCTAGGTTTTACGACTCATATCACAGGTGGGGTGTACACCCCTTGTTATATTGGATGGAATCTCATCCTCTTTCAACATGTATCTTTAGAACAATATCCCATGGGGGCTGTCCATCCCTTCAATATTGGTACTAATACCATCTTCTCCTTTCCTGGATATGAGAAACAATATCACAGGAGGGTATACACCCCTTGCAATATTGGTAGTAATGTCACCACTCTCCTGTGGTTATTAAGGACAAAATCCCAGGGTGGCTGTACGGTTCCTACTTTATTGGGAGTAATATTATCCACTCACCCCCTAGATATCAGGAACCATATCACAGAAGAGGTGTCCACCCCCTTCAATATTGTCAGCCATGTCATCTTCTTCCTGCCTGGATATTAGGAACGATACCCCGGGGTTGGGGGTGGTGTACACCCAGTGTGATCTCAAAAGTAAAATCAGCCTCTGTCCCGCAGGATATTAGAAACTATATCACAGGTGTGTGTGCACCTTCTGCGATATTGGGAGTACTGTTAGCCTCCACCTCGCTGCATATTAGGAACAATATACTGGGGGCAGGGTGATTACACCCCCTGCAATATTGAAAGCAATATTCTTCTCTTTCCCCTGTACATTAGGAGCCACATCACAGGGGTCTGTACGCCTTCTGCGATATTGGGATTAATGTTATCCTCTCCACCACTGAATGTCCAAAAAAGAATCACAGAAGGGTGTACACCCCTGCGATATGGCCAGTAACATCATCGTCTCTACCTTTGGATAATAGGAACAACATCAAAGAGGGTGTGTATACTCCCCTGCGATATTGGGCATAATGTTATCCTCTCTTCCCCTAGATATTAGAAACGATATCCCTGGTGGACGGAGGTGGAGTACATTAAGAACAATATCACCGGGTGGGTGTACACCCCCTGCGATATTGAGAGTAGTATCATCCTCTCTTCCCTAGGATATTAAGAACAACAACACAGGAGGGGTGTACAGTCACGGTCCCTGCGTTATTGGGAGCAATAACATCTTCTCCCCCTCTCGATATAAGGAACAATATCCCAAGGTGGGTGTACATCCCCTGCGATATTGGGTGTAATGTCATCGTCTCCCAAAGTGGATATTGGGCATAGTGTCACAGGGGGTTGTACACCTTCTTTGATATTGGGAGTAATATCATCCTCTCCCCTCAGGATCGTAGGCAAAATATCGAAGGGATTTTACAACTCATGTGATATGGGCAGTAATATCATCCTCTCCCCACCTAGATGTTAGGAACTATATTACAAGTGGTTGTACACTTCTTGCGATATTGGGAGTCATATCAACCTCTCCCATTCAGGATATAAGGAACAAAATGACCGAAGGGATGGACACCCACTGCGATAGTTTCAATAATGTCATCCTCTACCCCCTGACTATTAGGAATAATATCATAGAGGGGTATACACTTTCTTCGATATTGGGAGTAATATCATCCTCTCCCAGCTGGATATCAGGAACAAGTCTGTTAATTATTAATATTAATAAATATAATAAAAATTGACAGCAATCGTTGATATTAATAATCACAATAAAGATAGTATAAATTAATACTGGTAAAAAATGTTAACAATTAGTATAACAATTACTCATACTATCACTATTAATAATAAAATAATGATATCAGCAATTAATGTTACTTAAATCAATACTAAGTGATGTTGGTAATAAAATAATAATTAATATTAAGAACTAATAATGTTAAATGACATTAATATTACTAATTATTTTCAAGAGTGCATAATCATATATTTAAGATAATTATCCATAATTAATAATGGTATCCTATTAATTGTGTCATTGATAATTACTAAAATCGACCATAGATGTTTAATAATAATCATATTATTACTCCTAATACTGCATGGGGTGTACACCTACCTGTAATGTTGTTCCTAATATCCAGGGATGGAGAGCATGATTTTAGTTTTAATATCGCAGTAGGTGTGCACTCACCCTGTGCCAGTGATGCTACTATCTAGGCGGTAGAGTATGACACGACTCCCAACATAGCAATGAATGGAAAGCCACCTGGTGATATTGCTCCTAATATTCACGGAAGAAGCATATGATATTACTCCCAATATCGCAGGGAGGGTACAGCTCTTCTGTGATATGGTTCCGAGTATCCAGAGGGGGAGAGGATGATAATAATTCCAGTATCGCAGGCTGTGTTCACCTGCCCTGTGATACTGTTATTTATATCCTGGAAAGGAGAGGATGATATTACTCCCCGTAGAGCAGCAGGCATACACCCAGCCTGGGATATTGTTCCTAATATCCATGGAGGGGAGAGGCTGATATTACTTCCAATATGACAGGGGGTGTACATCAACCCTGTGATACTCTTCTTAATATTCCAAGGCCAAGAGGTTGATATTACTCCCAGTATTGCAGACACTGTACATCCCCGTGTGATACTCTTCCTGATATCCAGAACGGGAGAAGATGGTTTTAATCCCCACATCGAAGGAGGTGAACACCCACTCTGTGATATCTTTCCTAATATGCAGGGGGGGAGAGGATAATATTATTCCCAATATTGCAGAAGATGTGCACACGCTCCCGTGATATTGTCTTTAATAATCCAGGGCACAGAAGATGATGTTACTCCCAATATCGCAGAAAGTGTACACCCCCCAGTGATGTTGTTCCCATGATCCAGGAGGGAAGAGGATGATATTACTTTCAATATCACAGGGGGTGTACACACCCCCAGTGATACTGTTCCTAATTTCCACCTGGGAGAGGATGATACTACTCCCAATATCGCAGGGACTAAAAATACGGGGATGTACAGTGTCTGTGATACTAGGAGTAATATCAACCTCTTGGCCTTGGAATATAAAGAAGAAAATCATAGGGTGGATGTACACCCCCTGCCACATTGGGAGTAATATCCTCTCCCTTTGATGATATTAATAACAACGTCACAGGGCCGGTGAACACAGCCTGCGACACTGGAATTATTATCATCCTCTCCCCCTCCGGATATTAGGAATCATAACACAGAAGACGTGTACCCTCCCTGAGATATTGGGATTAATATCATATGCATCTTCCGTGAATATTAGGAGCTGTATCACCGGGTGGCTGTCTATTCATTGCTATATTGGGAGTCATGTCATACTCTACCACACTGGATATTAGGATTTGTGTCACAGGGTGAGTGTACACTTATTGTGATATTAAAACTAAAACCATGCTCTCCCTCCCTGGATATTAGGAATGAAATCACAGGTAGGTGTACACACCCTGTGGTATTAGGAGTAATAATATGATTAATTAGTAAACATTAATGACTGATTTTAATAATTATTGATGACACTATTAATTAAAAGGATACCACTATTAATTATGGATAATCATTTTAAATATATGATTATGCACGCTTAAAATTAATAATATTAATGCCATTTAGCAATGTTAGTAGTTCACAATATTAATCATTACTTTGTAACCAACATCACTTAGTATTGACTTAAGTAATATTAATTGCTGATATCACTATTTAATTATTATTAGTGACATTGCTATTATTAATACTAATCGTTAACATTTTTAACCAGTATTAATTTTAATTATCTTTATTGTGATTATTATCGATGATTACTCTTAATTTTTATTACATTTAATAAAATGAATAATTAACAGACTCGTTCCTGATATCGAGCAGGGGGAGGATGATGTCAGGTGGGGAAGCTTCTTGCAGGTTCCCAATGACAGGGGGAAAAGGAACGGAATCCAAATGCCGGTTCTTACTTGGGAAGCCTAGAAGGCAACCGGGAGGATGGGAAGGTTGGCACATGAGGGAAGGCGCAGAGGAGGAAAGGGCACAAAAGTTCCATTTATGTATCACAAAACACAGAACGGAACTGGGCCCCAGACAGGGTTCTCCCTGTCTCCTGGGGAGAACCGGGGGGCAGGGCCTGAACTTTTTCTCTTCTGCAGGCAACAAGACCCGCAGAGGAAGGCTCTCCTCCAGATCCTTTCCGGGAAACCTCCGGAGAAGCCGCTGCCAAATCGAAAAGAATCCATGGAATTTTGTGATTATCTGAGGGTGAGTGTCACCCTGCGCCCCTGGTCTTTTTCTCCTCTAGGTCACCCTGGTTGATTTCCTTTCAGGTTCCCTGTGTGTGAGGGGATCGGGGAACACTTCTTCCCTGCCTTCTTGGGATCAGGGTCCCACGATCCTTCCAGGTCCATTTGATTCCAGGTGAAGGCATCTGAAGATGCCGTATTTCCTGTTGCTTTCTTTCTGTGCAATGATGGCAAGCCTGCCAACAACATCTTCCTAGCGGCGTGAGGAAATTAGTCCCTCAGGGGCCCCAAACGTGGAGAAGGCTAACCCCAGGAACATGCATGTTTTCAGAAAAGACGTCCTGGGAACCCTTGAGCCACCAGCCTGCCTTCAGAAGGGCATTAGTCCGTCCCACTTCATGGAAGACTGAGTGGAGGCGCTTAGATCCAGTTAATGCCCAAGACACAGTCTTTAGAAAAATGATATTCTTAGTTCATAGCTCGTGAGTGCATTTTTCGTGGGTCTTGTCCCGATCAGCACTCACTTTGAGGATCTGTCCCTACTTCCAAGGACCGCCTGTCGATACCGTATTAAGAATTTCCTGCTGTGTGCACCTTGTCTTTGGATGTGGTTGATTTCCATGTTGGCTCCATGCTGAGGAACTTCTAACATATGTGGTCTCCTTTCTTTCAGGTTGCAAGCAGGCCAATGCCGGTCCACACAACAAATAAGAGGCCACGCGTGGACCCTGCCCTCACTGATGGCTGAGATACCAAAATGTCTGACACGGTATCCGTCTTGGCTTCACTGTCTCCCCTCAGAAAAGCCAGTCTGAGCTCCTCGTCAAGTCGCCGACCAAAGGAATGACTGATAGGGGCTGTGGCCGACATCCCTCAGCCTGGAGTCAGGCAGCAGGGCCCCGAGCCTCTCGTCGTGTTGAAGCCGACACACAGCAGCCCTCGGGGTGGCTGCCGAGAATTTCCCCAGGCTGTCTCCAAGCCCCACGGCCTGATCCGGGTCATCAGCGCCCCCCCAGGCACAAGACCAACGTCCTGCGGTGACCTCACAGCCCTGCCCACCAGCCGACACACACAGCTTGGGCCTCGGCTCCAATCTGTTTCAGGCCAGGAGCCAAGAGACCTGCCCAGGCTCCAACTCAGGCTTGCCTGAACCTCCCCAAGAAACCGAGAATGGGTCCCTTCCAGATGCCCGAAAATGCCATCCAGGGAGGTGAGCTGGGGGCCCCGGAGACTTCTCCAACCTCCGCCAGCGGCAACTGAACTCAGACCAAGTCCGTCGCCCCAGATGCGCTGGGGGACACCCACCCAGGTGTTCAGCAGCGACGGCAGCCTCGGCACAGCAGACCTTGCCTGCCTACTGCCCAGGCCTGCACCATATCCCATCACCCAGCGGCCAGCCACGATGGAGCCCAGCCTCTCAGAATGCTCTTCCGGAGACTGGAAAATGGGCGGTGGAGCTACAGCCTCCTCACAGCTCCCTCCTTTCCCTCTCCTGAGAAGCCGGGAGCCTTCCTCGCTCACAGCCCTCATGTCTCAGAGAAGTCTGAGGCTCCCTGTGTTCCTGTCCCCCTGAGTGTCTTCTATGAGGACCTTCAGGTTTCCTCCTCCTCAGAGGACAGCGATTCTGACCTGGAGTGAGACTGCAGGTGGCCAGGGCTCCATTGCATCCAGCTCCCATGACTTGGAGGCGTCTGTGGGACTGAGGAGCACAGAGCAGAGAGCAGACTGTGTGTGGTGCTCCCAAGCTCCTTAGCTGTGGTGCTTCTGTGGATGTTGGAGCCCAGGCCAGGCAGGGACCAGATGCAGAGACTCTGCCTCATCGAATTCTGGTGAGGGACATTGTAGTTCGCAGGGCTCTCCAAAAACCCGCCACGAGAAACTTCTGTGCCAGTGATTCGTTGCCTCAAAAACTGGGTGACGGTGACGCGCGGGAGTCAGACTTCCGCTGTGATGTCAGTAGGAAACTGGGGAATGACTGTGTGTTTGCTCTCTAAATGACTGAATCAGGGAACAGTTAGGGAACCCTGAGAGATGCAGGCCTTCAGCTGTGCCCCGCCCTCACAGCAGTGTTTTGGACGCTGTGAAGAGTTCTGCGCAAAGCCTTCCCGGGGTGTTTCCTCAGCCTCAAAAATTGGGCTCTGGAATGCCATTGGAAATAGGTGTGTTTAATTTGTTTTGAAGTGAATAAAATTCTCAAAAAGATGACGTACTCTCTTTTGACTTTCATTCCGTGTTTGTGTGTAACTGATTTTCCAAGAGCTTGAAAATTTCTTGACTTCTTAGCAATCCAAGTCATTATGTCTCCGAAACAGAGTTGATTGAGGGGACCGCAGGTCTTCGTAGGACCTGTGACTTCTTAAACATCCACAGGGGCAAGAGAACCTCAGCCCCACTCTACCAACACGCACCTAGTCAAATTCCGCCAAGCGAACCTCACGCACGCTAAAACGTGGGGAGGGTTGCTTACACCACAAGTCCCCATTTGGTTCACTGCGATGCCACATGTGGGATTTCACACGTCTGTGTTGCACCGCAGTCCATTTCACAGTGGTAGAATAAATATATTGGGTTTCTGTCGGTTTGCTGGAGGCAAAAACCTGTGATGTTGTTGGTTTTTGGTGGGAGAGTTTCACTCTGGAAAAAAAAATATTCTGAAGATGGAGGTCGTCCTAGATTGTATTTCAAGGTAAGTCTACTTGATGCCAGTGAAGCATATTTTGGCGTATAATACATATGGTTATATTATATTTTGTCTATATTACCTCATTTTAAAAAACCATTTTGTGAAAAATGTCAGAGTTAGATATACCAATGTTAAATTTCTGATCACGTGTCCAGAAGCACTGTAAAATGCAGCCTAGAATGCAAAATTCCCAGCCACTTCTCTGTTGAACTCTCTGCAGAGCGGCATTGCATCCAGTGGTTTTCAAGGTGCACTCGTGTGGCATGAGCTAGTCCTTGGCTTCCTGCTGAAGTTGGAATCCTGCAGATTGTTTAGGGGTGGTGTCAGCTTGTCCCATCTTTCCAGGTCATCATTAACCTTTCCTCAGCACCCACGTGGACTCAGCACTTACCTAGAGTCACAGGCAGGTCTGGGAAGCTGCCCTTGAGCCTTTGTGCAGTCCATGATGGTTCCATGCCTCTGATCTGCTGGAGCACATTCTACAGAGGGATGGGCTGGCATAAGCTGTCCCTGCCGTTCTGAAAATCACGTAGATTCCTGGTACCTGAAGCCACATGGAAATAAATATCCGTGGAGTCTCAGGCAGGACAGGGATGCCATTCACAGGCTCCTGTTCTTCCACTTAATGGCAGCAAGAGTGATTCCTGGGTTTCCTAATTGACTTCATAACAATTTTGGTGACTTTGTTGTGTCCATGACCACTCCTGTTTCTGTGGCATCCAGTTCACCTGTAAGGTTTTTGGGGATTATGTGGAAACTCGTGCATTTTTCCAGAGACTCACTTCATCCTGAATGCTCTCAGGCATCCACAAGCAGATCCCTGCCTTGGTGGCATCTTGGAGCATTGCAGGAGACCCCTTAGGTCTAGGAGGCACTAGGAGGTCCATCAGGAATTGGGAGGGCATGTGTCTGCCCATCTGTAGTGTGAACTTCTATTCACCTTCAGAATGTAGATTCTTCCTGAACCAATAAATTACCTTCATCTTAGTGTAAGTAGCCACAAAAGAATAATTCATATTAACTCCATTAATAAAAATAACTGAAAATCAACAATGAAGATAATAACAACGTTAATTATTATAATATTGATAGTAAAAATAAAACAAAGGCATTAGAGATTAGAGATTCCCTTAAGTGAAGGACAATGTGACGATATAGGGATACATGAGTTGTTTGGACTCAGAGTCCAATGAAACGTGTTCCTCAAAGGCAAAGACAAGAAGCATAAGGAAAATACGAAGTTCATGGATGACCACCTGGGCTACCTTGGAACTCATGTGGGAACACTGCAGGCAAAGTGTACCTTGTCTTGGGACTGCCCACCACCCAGCCCCCACTCACCTTCATGAGGTAGGACAGCAGGATAACGGGGAAGGAGTCCATGCAAGGGATGCAAGACTTGTGTCACACCTGACTCAAAGAAGCACTGCTTATGACAGATGTTTATCTCCTAACACTGTGTCACCTCTAACTGCCTGGCTGCATGTCTGCCCTCTGTTCTTCTTAGGTCACAGGAGGGACAGAAATTACTGTCCACCCATCTGCATACAGAGCCATTGGAGGACGTTACCCTTGTTGCTTCCTCTTTGGAAAGGGGCAACATACATGGCAGATGCCATTCTCTGTCTCTTTGGAAAACTTTGCCAGCACATTGAAGGTTTTCTTCAGCCACGGAAAGCCACCTGCTTCAAAGTCTCATCCTCCACAAGTGGCAAGCACACAATTATTAATGGAGGCAAGGGATGCATAGGCTTTGCCATTTGATTCAGTTGGGACAAATGGGGGTGGCCTTCTTAGCTGAACAGCTCTGTCTGTGGCCAGTTGACAAAGTCAGGCTGCATTGCCATTAGACTTGTCCATTTGCACATAAGGCTTCCCTCCAATCCTTTCCACAGATGTGGATCCTGACATTACTTCCTAATAAACATCCTGCACACTAAACTTCATCTATATCCAGCTCCCTGGGAATGAAACCTGTGACAAAAGTGAAAAGTTTCTAGGGAAAATATGTTTTCCTTATCAGACAGGGATCAAATTCTGCTGAGCTAGAAAATAAGGATAAAGTCCGATGCCATCTCATGATTTTTTTTATTAGGACATTACCACTGCCAGCAAGAATTATGTGCATCAATTCATGGGGACAAAAATCATATTGGCGTGGGATGAGGTTGTTGTGAGTTGAGGAGAAATTTTGATGAATGAACTTTACCCTCAACTTGAGTTCAGGAGAGGAGATGAAGATGAAAACAGCTGGAAATAAAAGGTGTCCAAAAACATTTTCCTGGTTTTTCAAAAATCAGATTTCAGGTTGGGAGACACTATGTTTAAATTCTAAAAGGATGTAGCATACTGGGAGGAAATAACTATAGATAAATTGTCCTTTTTGTAAATAATACACTTTATGGTATGATAGGAGACCACGGGACACAACACAAATTTGGAGTGAAAGAAACTAACAGACATTCTCGATACTCAGCTGTTACGGCAGAGATGCCGGAATGATGGATGTCCATGTAGCAGTACTATTTTTTTTTTTTTTTTTTTGAGACGCAATCTTGATCTGTAACCAGGCTGGGGTGCAATAGTGTGATCTCAGCTCACCGCAACCTCTGCCTCCTTGGTTCAAGAAATCCTCCTGCCTCAGCCTCCCAAGTAGCTGGGACTACAGGTGCGCACCACCACACTCAGCTAATTTTTGTATTTTTAGTAGAGATGGGGTTTCACCATGTTGGCTAGGATGGTCTTGATCTCCTGATCTTGTGATCTGCCCACCTTGGCCTCTCAAAGGGTTGGGATTAGAGGTATGAGCCACTATGCCTGGCCCATGTAGCAGTACTTTTGAACTTAATGGCTGAAAGCACCCAGCTCCAAACTTCTGTATTGTATTTGCAAAAGAGTACAAATCATATAATGAATTTTAAAGGGAAGACAAGCCTGTGGGAATTCAACAGCCATGGCAACGTTTTGAACTTCTTTTTATTAAACATGTAAGAAGTAAGTGAAGTTCAAGACCTAACAGAATTGCCAGGAATTATTTGAAGAATTACCAAGATGACTTAGACACTATGAAATCCTTACGATGCCCTCTGGTGGAGTTTCCTCCTGGAGCCAGTGATTTTAAGCCAGAGGCAAGTGTCTCTGCAGGCATAAGAATTCGACCCAAATGTACTATTCAATTTTAAAAGAGATGACAGTAAAATTGTCTGCTATACAGTAACAACTTTTTTTTTTCTTTCAGGCAGAGTCTTTCTCTGTTGCCTAGGCTGGAGTGCAGTGGGGGACTCTTGGCTCACTGCAATCTCTGCCTCCTGGGTTCAGGTAGTTTTCCCACCTCATCCTCCTAAGTAGCTGGGAATATAAGCATGTGCCACCATGTCTGACTGATTTTTGTATCAGCAAAATTATTTCTGGGGTGGAGAGTTAGGGACCTTTATTCTCCCACATCCAAAAATATGTTCTCCAAAGGATCTGTCAATAGAAATAACTGATACCTATATTTGCTAACCTATCTTTTTCTGTCTTTAAATTCAGAACTAGAGTGTGGAAAAGTTATATTAAGAAGGTTCTGTCAATTTTCAACACAAGTGATGGGCTAGGCACTATTCTAGGTACTACAGATGCACATTAACATCCCCGCAATAGTTTTTCCTTATTACCTCCTACGTTCTAATAATGCAGCAAAAGAAAAGTATAGATTAGCTTTTTATTTTTTTGAGATGAAGGCTCATTCTGTCACCCAGGATGGAATGCAGAGGCAGGATCTCCGCTCACTGCAACCTCTGCCTCCTGGGTTCAAGCGATTCTCCTGCCTCAGCCTCCTGAGTAGCTGGGATTACAGGCATGTGCCACCATGCCCAGAAAATTTTTGTACTTTTCAGAAAGACAGCTTTCATTATGTTGGCCAGGCTGGTCTCAAACCCCTGGCCTCAAGTAATCCATGTACCTCGACCTTCCAAAGTGCTGGGATTATAAGCATGAGCCATAGTGCCCAGCCAAAAGAGAATAGCTTTCAATAGAAAGTATGAAACCAAAAGAAATGTCTGCCCATCAATTTTATACTGTATTTGGCCAGGTGCAGAAGATCGACTTGTAGTATTGTAAGGGAATAAGGTCAGTTCACATCTAATTGTTTGGACAAGTCACCAGAAACCAAAAGTTGGAGGAGTTGTATCTTTTGAGGTGGGTTGCACAGGCAAGCAGCAAGTTGCTATCTCTCCAAAGTCCTAAACTGTTCTGTTTCTCCTACTGTGGAAAAATGCATCTTTTACTTGATTTCAATTTATATAGGAAAATGCTTAATAAAACTTATAAGGGCTACATTCTAGGGACACAGCCAGACCACACATATACTGAATCTTTTTTTTTTTTTTTTTTTTTTGAGACGGAGTCTAGCTCTGTCGCCCAGGCTGGAGTGCAATGGCCGGATCTCAGCTCACTGCAAGCTCCGCCTCCCGGGTTCCCGCCATTCTCCTGGCTCAGCCTCCGGAGTAGCTGGGACTACAGGTGCCCGCCACCTTGCCCGGCTAGTTTTTTTGTATTTTTTGGTAGAGACGGGGTTTCATCGTGTTAGCCAGGATGGTCTCGATCTCCTGACCTTGTGATCCGTCCGTCTCGGCCTCCCAAAGTGCTGGGATTACAGGCTTGAGCCACCGGGCCCGGCCACATATACTGAATCTTGATTCTGGAAACACGTCTTGTTCAGTGTAATTGGATTTTCATGACAACAAAAATGTAACCCTGACACAATATTGGAGAGTCAAAAGGAAAGGACATTTTGGATTGAAATTTTTTATTTTAAAAATATGTCCTTGAGTTCTATTAACAATAGCTAAAACCTGGGAACAACTCAAATGTCTATCGAGAGAAAATCGATAAACAAATTACATGCATATTATAGAGCAATATTGGGCAATCAAGGGGGATAATCAACTCTATTCATCAACATCTTGGATCAATATAATCTTTCTTACCCTGAGTGGGGAAAGCTAAGCTAAAAAGTGTCATATAATATAAATAAATGTACACAAAATTCTAGAACAGACAAACCTAATGTAAGCTAAAACCTAAATTAATAACGTCCAGTGACATCTTGGTTGATAAGACCAACTAAAGCCAGGGTTAGAAGAAGAAAACATTAGTATTACCTTCATTTTGTCTCAACTCTGCATTGAGGTTTTCTTGTTTTGATGTCAAAGATTTCATTATTCGTTTTTAAGAACCTGAATTTCATTTAATAATAAAGTGATCCTTAATTAAATATGATTTTTTAAAATTATGAATCACATTACTTTTATTCATATCGGTCACTGATGCCATCACAGATGAGAACTGGGTATACGTTAGTTTATTTTTTTCTCATTTTCCACCTATCTTTATTTACTTAGTTTATGCTGTATAGAACAATGTATGTTGTGGAGTTAATGGGGGATTCAAGAATGCATGGGAGGGGGAGGTTTAAGCTCTTTAACTTTGGAACAATAACAATTCAGAACTCATAGATTGGAAATACAGCATAACACTCAAGTGGTACTTTCAAAATGTTATATTTCCTCTGTTTATTTGTAAGTTTAAACCCGCTAGAAGTAGTCTATTTCTTTAGGCACATATAGTCTGAGCAGTGCGTAAGTAGCAACAGCTACAGAGATAATGGATGCTAATTTCCATGTGCTCGCAGCCGCGGTGGAAGAATTGAGTCTTAGGTATTAAAAAACGATGTGCAGGGGGTGTACCAAGTATCTTTAGAATATAATTTTGGTGGGGTTATCTGTTTCTGTATGCAGAGTACCATATCATAATGATCGCATCACGTCATTATTAACATATGCCGTTTAAACAGGGAAACTGAAATAATACTGTTAATCCTGGTAAGCATTTAATAATGGGTTAAGATCGTGCCTTTACAAGTCAAACATTTGTTTGAATACAAACCAGATCAGCACAGTTCAAGAGCAACAACACTTCCTTCCATCTATTCAGTCAGAGGAAACAAGAATGCCCATGTATCCAATGCTGTGATTATATAGTTCTAAAAGTGTGGACAACCAGAAAAGGGGGGCAACTGGGTAAACAGAAACAAAAGTTATGAATGGTGATTAAGAAGATGGTCGGGAGCGCTTGAGGCCCATTGTTTTTCTCTCGCCTTCTATACCAGTCCAAAACTACTATGGCGATTTTGTTCACATTTTGAAGAATCTTATAGTATTGTCCCAAATCATAGACGAGAATACTATGAATGGCATGAATCTGATATTCTCCAAAACTATCAAAATCAGTGTACTAGATGAAAGAAGATTTAGGCTTTATGGACATGACTGCAAGTTAGCTGCCTCAATTGATACTGCCTCGATATGCAAAAAAATATGTTTACGACGGATCTCTTTGAAAATTACCCGAAAATGGTTAGGCAGTCTTAAAATTGCCTCGTTGCAAACCACAAAAACTAGTCTGGTGAGCTGAGCGTTAGTCAGTGGGGCACGTTGTATTGGATAGCTGAGGGGCGGGTGCAGGGTTCCGCATCTTCTGGGAGATCTCTATTCTCATTCAATGCTAATGATGGTATCTGCATCCTTGGGCCATAAAATTCAGTTTGTTAATGCTGAACATATCGTATATTGAGTTCACACTTTGAGTCGGCTTCACAGAGGAAGTCTGGATAATAGCATTCTCGTCATTCAGCACCACAGAATATGACAGTTAAGGATCATGAGTTCAGTTTAAAATGAGTCAGGTACAGCAAGACACATGACAAAAAGTTAATGAAATTGACTACATTCTAGACCTCAGTTACAACTAAATGGTCATTGAAATTCAATGTGGAGATAATACGCAGTATTATCAATTGTTTAAAGAAACAATCCACTCTTACACAAGGAGTAAAAACCATAGTAAAACATATAGATGACATCAAAATGGGCAGGTCTGATGGGATCGTGGCCGCAGCCTGTAATCCCAGCATTTGGGAGCGCCAAGACTGGGTGGACCTACGGGTCAGGAGTTCAAGACCAGCCTTATGCCAAGATGGTGAACCTTGTCTCGTACGATAAAGAAGATATACAAATACACACTAAACAGCGAGGCCACGCATGTGTGGGGGTGCTCTGTATCCCCAGCTACTCAGGAAGCGAGATAGACAAATAGCGTTGAAACGGAGGTGGATGTGCAGTGAGCCAAGAGTGCACCAGCTGCAACTGTGACGTACTCAGGCCATGCTGGCATACTTTCCTTTCAGACGGGAGACTCCATCTCAAAAAAAAAAAAAAAAAAAAAAAAACCAAGCAGGTCTTGGAACAAAAATATTTAAAAATATAGTGCATTAGTTATTAATGATATATTAGACACAGTAAGCGGATAACTCGTGAAGAAAAAAACTGCTTTAAATGACCTACCAGAATGTCCATGAACACAAGGCTGAACATTATTGTTAATTCAAATATGGGTGGAGAGAAGTGATAAACGGATTCACCATTTCAAGCAGATTCTCAAAAGAAATTAAGAAAAGGCTAAAAGCCATTGATTTAAGGAATAGATTTTAACCGATGCTATAATATAAAAATAACTCACTTTAGTTAAATTATAAACATTAAAACGCAACACAAGACCATACAACAGCATTAAAAAGAGACAATTTTACTAGACGTAATCATTTATCTGATATTATAGTAAAGCAAAACTAAATGCGTAACTAGTAGCAACAATGTTGAGGAGAACAAAACTGTTATCATAGGAATTGGATACCAGTAATGCTGTCTTTCAAGATCAAAAATAGCAATATGAACTTGACAGATAAAATTAAATTGTTCACTACAAAGATTCAGCTCAAAATAAAATTTCAAAGGCTACATAGTCAGAAAGAAAGATTTGGACCCAAAGACTGGTGTTAGCGTGTCGCTTGTAATGCCTAAATATCACTAAACTGATGATCCTCGTACCAACTTTCTGACAGTGTGGGATTCTGACCAAAGTGGTGTTACTTTGTTTTAGATTTAGAACGTTACAGAAAACATGCTCTGCCATGACAAGAGAATAAGCTGGATAATCTATGCATCCATAGTGAGTTCAGTTTAAGACACAGAACTGAGAGATGGTCGCAAAAAAGCTAATAAACTAAATCAGGAGTGATGAAGCCCGTGCTGAAAAAGAAGGATCGCACAGATTGCGTTGTGCCTACTGAGGTCAGCAGCAGCACAGCAGGAAGCGGCTCCGTGAGGAGAGAACAAGGAACAAGGGAAGCTCCGGCAAAGGCTTAAAGGTGAGTGGGCGTGTCGGTTAGGCATCAGCAGTAGGGGCCCAAAATCACTCAGCTCCGCATCTCTCCCTCGCATAATGCTTTTCTTTGTCTGGTGGTGGCTGGCTGGCTCTGTGTGTTTCGTGGGCGGGCTTCTCGCGGTTCTTTCGCTTCTGCTGCTTCTTCTCTGCTGCCCTCCGGTCTCCTGCGTGTCTTGGGCTTTCGCTGGCGGCCGTCTGGTTGCTTGCTTTCTTGTCGTGGTCTGTCCTCGGCTTTCTGCCGGTTCTTTCCTTCGCGCGTCTCCTCGTCTTTCTCTTCTTTTCTGTTTTCTGCTCTTCTTCTTCTTTCTCTTTTTTTCTTCTTCATTTCCTCTTCGTCTTCTCTATCCTTCCGTTTCTCTCTCTCTCTCGTTTTCTCTTTCTTCTTTCCTTCATCTTCTTTTCTTCTCGTTCTTTCTGTCTTTCTCTCTTCTATCCCTCTCCTCTCCCTTTTTCTTTCTTTCTTTTCTTTCTTTCTTTCTTTCTTTCTTCTTTCTCTTTTTCTTGCTTTCTTCTTTCTTTTCTTTCTCCTCCTCTCTCTCGCTGCCTTCTTGTCTCTTTCTTTCTTCTTGCTTTCTTTCTTTCTTCTTCTTTCTTTCGTTCCTTTCTTTCTTCTTCTTTCTACCCTTCTTCCTCCTTATGTCTTCGGCTTCTTTCGTTCTCTCTCTCTCTTTTTTTTCTTTGGAGTCTCACCTGTCGCCCAGGCTGGAGTGCAATGGCACGATCTCCTCTCACTGCAACCTCCGCCTCCAGGGTTCTAAGCGATTCTCCTGACTCACGCCTCCCAAGTAGCTGGACTACAGCGCATGCCACCCATGCCCGGCTTAATTTTTTGTATTGTAGAGACGGGGTTTTACCGGTTAGCACTGTCTCGTAATCTGATTCCACCGTCGGTCTCCAAAGTGCTGGGATGCTGGGTATTACAGCCTGAAGCCACCGCGCCCGGCCCCAGCTAATGGTTTTTTTCAGACCTTATCTATGTGTGCTCCTAGGTAGAGCGGATGGAGAAACAGAACCGACCTGAGACACTTTTGAGAGAAAGGCATGTGGAACGCTGCAATTTGAGGTTCAGAGCAAGTAACGAGTCTTACTGTGAGAATCGGGGAAGAAATCAACTGTTACTGGGAGTGGGTCGCTGCTGAGACCTCCCCCCTTCCACTCTCTTTTCTCACAGGTGCATAAGCAGAGGGTCCTGATGAGGTCTGAAGGCCGGGGCAGGCAGGTAGATGAGACGGAGGAGAGAAGCAGATTCTTGGTTTTCACTGAAGTGTGAGCGCGATACATCACTACTAACACCAAGCTAGCTGGGCAGGGATGGGAGCCCGTTAGAGATCTCTCGGTGCGAGCAAGTAGGCCTCGTGCATGATTAAATTGGATAGAAAGATAACACGAGAACAAGAGAACCTAAGAGAGGCTCCAGTGCTGACCCATGGCCATTCTGCCAGAAGAGATAAATCTGTATTTGGAGGTTATGGTGGGAAAATCATGAGTTCATTTTGTGAATCTCTCATTATTTTTAAATTAGTGTCCAAACTGATATATACACGTTACGCAGTTGGATAATTTATTAGTAACGCCTGGATCAAAAGGAGGTTCCAAAGGAGAAATTTAAGGAGAGGCACTTGCTGGAGCCGCTCAGCAGTGTGTGGTGAGGGAGAAGACGAAGAGATCGGCCTAGCCTGGAGCTCTCCAATAGGAGTGTGTGGGAAGAGAGGAAAGAATACAAGGAAGACGAAGTGTCAGCTCCAGTAGATACGCTGAGATCAAGGGACGTGCGTCCTGGAAGCCAGGAAGAAGTGTACTATAGAAGAGGAAGTGATGATTTGTGTCAATGCTCGCAATGAGGCCCATCAACGTTGTACTGAAACTGAATCATTGGAATCTAGCAATATGGATTGAGGTGTGTAACTTAACAAAGGGGTGTCATAACATGATCGAAAACGGGGGAGAGAGCCTGTTGTGCGGTCATATTTAAGGACAATGAGAGGAGAGGATTGAAGACAGAGAGTATGGAACCAACTAGTTTAAGATGTTTTGCTGGAAAACTCAAGCAAAAAATAGGATGACAGCTGGCATCAGACAGAAAAGCAGGACACACTTACAGCATTGTGTATGTTACTGGTCCATAATTTCCAGCATAAAAATTGATGACGCAGTCACAATTGATGACACGTGATTATAGTGAACTGCAGCAGGAAATCCCCCAAGTACACAGCAAAGAGGGAATACATACGCAAAATCTATTTTAAAAATATTTGAATCTCTGAACATCTGTTTTGACATTTTAACCTTATTCTGCAATAGTTAGTTTAAGCATGTTTCATTTTGTCCGTGTTTGCCAGTGTTATATAAAGTATATTTTAGCTTGTATGAAAAATGTTATTAAGTATTAGTTTTTTTCTCATGTTGTTTCATTAAGTTGATATTTTGTATTCTATAACTTCCCTTTATCTCTTTGGTTTATTATCGTTTTTTTCCAAAAGCCTCAAATGCACGTTTAGGCCATTAATTTTCGCCTAGTTTACTGATTGAAAGTGTTATAACCAATTTCTGTGTGGTTACCTTAATATACCATGAGCGGCACTGTCTCGGTGTTTTACTTATTATTAATTCACTTGTCTGAAGTCTTTAACTCTCCTTTCTAGTCCAACTTTCACTTTGAAATAATTTTTTATTCATACACGCGTAAAAATATAATCTATTTTGAGAATCGCTATAATTTCACTTATTCTCGGATAAATTGGTTTCTGTTTTTTTCTGATAAACTTTCCGATTGTCAACACCATTAGAGCAGTAGCTCCTGTTGATAGAATTCCATCCATCTCTTTTGACCTAGTGAGCAAATATATAATAAATGCTGCTGAATTCATACGCGTCAATCGAACTGCCTGCATATAAATTTCCAGGTCCCACAAAGGCATCTCATTGAGGTCCATGCTGTTTATCCTTACTTTGTATCTGAGATGCCTTGGTGGGCTGGAATTTACATGTAGGCGTTTGATCTACAGGATTGAATTTCAGCGCATCCGTTTATCATATCCACTCACTAGATCAAAAACAGGATGGAATCTTATCAACAGGAGCTACTGCTAAATGAGTCTTCTTCTATTTTCCCTATTATAATCCTAGTGAGCTGTAAATAGTCAGGTTCGTGAACCCACAGGACTGATTCATTCTAGGATCTTGTCTGGCAGGGATAGGCCTTCTAATCTGCAGAACCTTATGGTATCAGTACCAACTTACCTGGGGATAAAGAATTGAAAAAAAGGAAGGATATAAGGAAAGCAGTGGCGTCTCATGGCTGTGAGGCAGCTCAATGTGCGTTGAGCCTGGAGTCTCTGGACTGTGGGTCTGGGCCTTTTTTATGATGCTGTCTGTAGTGTGATTTGTTCTGTGGTTAGTAGAGCCTACGACAAAGAGAATAACTAAATCTCCCACAAGTAACTTCCAGGGACACACAAGTACATAAATGTGGTGATATCTCAATGGATGAGAAAGCAGGTGAATGCTATTTATTTCCAAAAGACTCACGATGTCTTATTGTCACCTGCTTTCTTTATTATTTTCGACACGCACATGCGATAATCATTGCTCTTACTTTAAGTATAAAGTATTGTTTGCCAGGCAATATAGTAGGAACGGAAGTAAAATTCTTATACAAAAACTGTACCATAATTAGTGGATATAGTTGGCAAATTTGCACATATATTTACTTTTGTTACCACAACCATATTCCAGCATAATATTTCCTTCACCTCCAAATGTTTCCTACGTCCCTTATTGTTATGTTGTTGTATTGTCAGAACCCCTAAGATCGACCCTCTTAACAAATTGTTAATACAAAAGACCTCATTTTAACTATAGTACTATGTTTTGGCGCCTATCTCTGTTAACGGACCATTTGCGCATAGCTTTAACCCTTGAACAGTAACTCCCCATATTGCTCTTTCCCCACAATGAAATCCAAACTCTTTAAAGCACATTCTATATAATCCACTTTATGAAGTTTTTCTAACATTCTTTGTCTCTTCCCCTCAGTAAGGGAACTACTAATATAACAATGACCTATTTTGGTTTTTTGTGTCTCTTACACTATTCCTGCATGAACCCATTTAACACTTCATCTCCGATTAATCTTAATATGAAGTAAAATAAAAACTTGAAATGATTTAAAAAATGACATCACAAAAGGGCTTTGTAAAAGTATGATGTATCATTGCTTATTTGTAAGAATTCAGTTACATCAGGGGTTTTTAAAAAGTCTTTTGTTTTTTTGTTCTTTGCTTGTAAACCTGTGTCTTGCATATTGTGGGCACAGTGTCTTTCCCAGCTCTTTGCTTTGGGAAATAAGTTGAGATTACACTGAACATGAAAGCCTATCTTGTCTAGAAACTTACTTACACGATGAGGAAATGAGCTGAGGAAAGGAAGAAACTTGCCACAGATCACCCATGACAAGTGAGGAAGGTGATAGGACAAGCACTAAGGCTTGGTATTCTGAGCCTCATTCTGTTTTCCACTCTTTCCCCCTTCTCTGTTTCCTCCTCTCCAGGTTCCTCCCGCCTTCTAAAGAAATTTGCAGTTCTGCTGCATGTCTACCTAAGGACATCCTGGGAGACCCCACTTTTCATTAGACTGCTTTTTTAAGCACTGTCCTGCATTTTCTTCTTCAGTCTTGTTGCATCCCATTTTTTGGCTATAAGGAGTGCTTCTGCTGTGCTGTCTATCCAATTAGTTTTTTCTCTTTTCATTGAGTGAAAATCAAAACAACAAAAACATTAGTTATCTAATTGGAAGTTTTGTAAACTTGATTAAAATTTCCTGGGTATTGGGGATGTAAGACATATATTTTAAATATGTTTCATTTTCAAAATTAAAAATCAAACCATGATTTAGCCAGGGTGACTACTTGATAATACTATCAGATGGGTCTTCAGAATGCCACAAGGTAATACTCTTATAAATCAATTCCTCGGTGTTTTTTTTGTGCTACTGAGTTAATACATTGGATATGGTTCACTTTTAAACCAGGCTTTGAGGAGTCACACAAGGAACAGCCACAACAGACCATAGGGTGGGATGTGTGGGGAAACCGAGATGTGAAAACACAGCCTTGACTCTGACATTTATTCCATGTTGGAAAGTACTTCAGTTCCCAGGGCCTTAATATTTTCCTCTATAAAACAGGAAAAATAGAGCCATCTTTAAGGTTTTGTCAAATCTTGTTTTGCTGTGATTTATAGTGTCTGCAGCTATCTCTCGTATATCGTAACAGGCTAACTGTTCTTTTGTTTTGTAAGAATGTTTTTTGCATTTGTTTACAAATACTTATGCTTCCCTTCACAAAAAAAGGAAACTTTTTAAAGATAATTTGTAGATGTTCAGATCTTTCATATCAACTCTTCACAATTGATAGAGTAGCTTAAACTCTGTCCCTAGAGTATAGATTCAGATCGCCTGTATGTAATTAACCCCCAAACCTATGTGGAGTGTGGGATAGACTAATATTTTCAAACACATGAAAAGGCACACACACACACACACACACACACACACACACGTATTACCAAGGCAGAGGTGCAGGAAACATGGATAGACAGCTCAAAACTCTTAGTACTAAAATATCCTATTAATACTTTCCTTCAAAGTCACCACCGAACAATCAGATCTCTTAGGGTTGGTGCCTTAGGTTTTGAACTTTGGTGTAACCTTGGCTTTCTTATTTGGTTGTAGCTATTTATCTCATAGAAAGAAACTTCTTCATCCTATGCTAGTGCTGTTTGTAGGGGCTTGTGGACGTTTTCCTGGTCTATAGCAATCCAGGGTAACTGGCCTCTGGCTTCTTAGGAGCAAGGGCGATCACATGCTTTTGTTTCTTTGCTTGTGCTTCCTTGTAAGGGCCGACATACAGTAGGTGCTTAACAAATATTTGTCAACTGAACTCATTTTCCACTCTTCTCTCACCACTTCACTCTCTCCCTTTTACTTCTTCCAGATTAGTTTTCCTACAGCAAAATGGGAATTGTCCAAAAAAACTGCCCCTCATCCTTTACACCTTGAAGGATTCATTACCTAGCAGTCCTTCGAACTGACTACCATAGACTAGACAAAAAGTCTAGGTTCACCGAGAATAGCATGTGTGGCATTCATTATATTTTCTGTGAAGCTTTGGAAAGTGTCTTTAGCAAACACATAAAGCATAGAATTGACCGTTCTGACAATGTAAAAGGATCACCACATTCTCACATGTCCATGGCTATTTCCATCTTCCCCAACCTTGTAAATCCTGAATTCAAAGAAAACATAAAGATAGTATGCCTCATGTAAGGCAATGGGTTGCTTAATCTTTCTTGCCTTACACATTGCAGCTCCAGAAAAATTCTGAGCTACTTAGGATGCCTGATCCTCTTCTTGGGTAAAGCATAAGTCCTCATGTAGTCACAAAACCATGTCTGTTTCAAGGGGTCTTATACCTGGTGAATCGTGATTGCATGCTAAATGTAGAAGGATATGCTCTGTTGCAGGGCCATGTTGGTCATTGTGTTTAAGTTCTACTTGGAGGACTAGTTGCTGAGTAAGGAAGAGGGAATGATAATGTTAGAAATTGGAATAAACTTAAGGGGAAAAATCAAGTACAAGAGCCAACAGTACTGAGGGCAACTAGATTGAAGATTTCTTCGATTTTGTAATTTTCAGGACCCCCCGAATCCTTCCTGGCTGACCCCAACATAGCTTTGCAGTGCTTTATGCCAAATGTCTTAGGCTAACTAACTTTTCCTAAAGAAAATGAGGAGTATGGAAACCATATTTTAGTAGGAATAATGCCTGATTATCTTGCTTTTGAGGTCTAGAAACTGCTAGTAAACTTGTCTAATTAATTTCCATTTAGAGTATGAGTACAAGGGTTTGAGCACTTGGAAACACCACTGACTTCATTCAACGTGAGATTTTATGGAGAGCTAATGAACTATGAGGCTGCAGGTGTCTTGGCACATAAGTCTTCTAGATTTTCTGTGACTCCCTTTTCTGGTCGTAGGTGATTTTGCTTTTGTTTTGCGTATTTAGCACCTAAGGTGTCAGACATCTACTCTTACCAAGCGTCTTACACAAAGTTATCTTGTTATTTGGTAGAGTTTGGCCAATTAAGAAAAAAGAGGCGAGAGAATGATAAAAGAGGAGGACGCCAAATCCTCATGCTGAAGATGAAGAAGCTTGGCTTTATTTCCAGTAGGCAGAAAAAAACTTCCGTCTGTGGCTTCTAGCCCCAGATGAATGTCTTTTTTTGGATAATAAGTGTCCTTCGTACCTTATTAGGCTCATTCACAGACAGGATGTACTGCATGCAAAATCACCTTCTTGGGGTGACTGAAAGTCCATGTTTTATTGGACACTAAGTTCATTAGAAAGAGTGGGTGCCAATTTTGACAGAAAAACCTGTTAAAATGGGAACATAAGCTACAAATATTTTTGGCAAAGATTAAGGTTTATGAACAACCAACCATTTATATTGAAGTTACAATTAATTAGGCCATGTTGAGAAACCATTTGGTTTAGTTAATGATTAGACATTTTGTTTGTGACACTTCCAGACTTTACTAGCCCTGCTAACCCGTTTTGCTCCTGGTCTGAACCCCCACAGTGCCTTGTTTTGGTACAGTGCTTTACTGTTTGTATGCTAATTATGATGTATATTTGCCTCCTCTACTACTGTGTGGCTTCTTGTTTGCCAGGAAGGGCTATATTCTCGAGCTGAGGAGAGAGTTGAATTACATGTGTCATTTATTCTCAAATCCTCTTCCAACAAGTGAAGCAAAACAGACAGTGAAAGGCCATGCCACATGGAAGCAGGAGTCTGGATTGAGTTCTGAATCTCTGAGATCTATTACTAACTGGCGGTATGGAGAGATAGGAACATTTCTTCCTCAAGTCTTGATAAACCTATGTAGTCCAGATCTGTTGGATCTAGATAAGGGGATTCTCAATAATTACTGTGCATAAAATCAACTGAAGTTATTTTGCAATGCAGATTCTTAGCCCCATTCATGAATGTTTACGTTTTATAAATTGATAAATAATTTTTATTAGACAATGTACAATTTCCTTACTGCACCAGCTACAAAAATATTGACTAAATATAGCAGCAGATTTCAACAAAATAAACTATGTATAGCTATTAACCACTTTGTTTCACTGATTTTTATTTTCTTTTATTTCACCATGTTTTATTTTATAATATTGTTTCTGCTCTAAGGAGTATGTAGTCTCTATGTTTGTAAAATTAATGCCTGAATGATTTGCTTAACCACATGCAGAAGTTAATTTCTTTTTCACTTAAATTAACCTGTAGTTAACACCATTCAAGGCTAGTACAGATACTTCTAATGTCATAGGGATGAGGTCCCTCTCCAGGTATCTACTCTGCTATACTTAGAAATATCTTGTTTGGCTGCTAATTCCCACCTATTATTTCTGAATTCTAGAAGCAGGGAGAAAAAAGGCATGGGAGAAGGCAAAGGAAACATCTACCCTTCCTTGTTAAATTTTTTAACCAACTCCCCTTAAAACACACTTTGTTGAGGATTTGATTACATTCAAAAGCTGTACCTATTTAATGTGTATATCTCATGAGTCTGAGGATAAGGAGACATTGTGAAAGCTTCACTTACCTCAAAGATTATAAACATAATCATCACCTCCTGAGTTCCCTCCCCATTCTAATTATTCTTTTTTAGTTAACAACAATTAACATAAAAATTCACCCTCCTATTTTAAGTATGCAATACAGCCATTCATAGCTCATAAGCACTATGCTGTAAATTAGACCTCCTGAACTTTTTATGTTTGTATATCTAAAACTTTCTACTATAATCACACCTACTCATTTACCCTGCACCACAGCTCCTGGACCTTCAGTCTACTCTCTGCTTCTGAGTTTGAGATTTCAATACAAGTGAAATCATACAATATTTGTTATTCTGTGTTTAGTTGATTTCACATGACTCATGCCCTTCAGATCCATCAATGCTGTCACAAATGACAGGGTGTTCCTATTATATAATTACTGAATATATCCATTGATACATCTATATATGTAAAATGTTAATTATCCTGTCCGTGAATGAATGATACATGTGTGTCTTCTTATTCACTTCTTGAGTATTGACAGTGCTGAAAGGAACATAGGAGTGGCAGGTATCTCTTCACATACTGAATTCAATGACTTCATATATATTTATATATTATATATATATATATAAAATAATGTGATTGTGGATCAAAATGGTATTTTTATTGTTAATTTTTTGAGAAACCTTCTATATCTTTCCCAGATGGCCAACTAAATTTACATTCCCACCACCAGTATACAAGGTTCCCTTTTCTCACATCCCTCCACACTTGATATCATCCCATCTTTTTTGATAACAGCTACTCACAGGTGTGAGGTGATACTTTCATGGTAGTTTCCATTTGCATTCCCGTGGATGACTAGAGAGGGTAAGAATTGTTTATATATTGTCGTCCATTTGTATCTCCTCTTTTGAGAATTCCTACTCACTATCTGTTTGTTCATTTAGTTTTTGAATTTTAATTTTATGACAGAGGATACATGTGCGGTTGTTACATGTTATTGTGTGACATGAGGTTTGAGTATGAATGATCTCATCACACACATAGTGAACATAATACCCAATAGACAGTTTTTAATGGCCTTGTACTCTACCCTCTCCTCCCTCGGAAGATCTCCAGTGTCTATTTTTTCCATATAAAGTGAGAATACAAACAGTGTATAACCCAGTGTAGCCTCACTTATAACGGAGAATATGTGATATTTGGTTTTTTCTGTTCCTGCGTCACAATACCACACCTGCGGCTTAATTTTGTATTTTTGGTAAATACGAGTTAGCTTCAGCATGGTGGCCAGTTCTGGGTCTCAAAATCCTGAGCTCATGCGATCACCCACCTCACAAATTGCTGGCATAACAGGCGAATCGCCACTGCACCTGGCTTTCTAAATGTTTTTTA
>NW_022143477.1:0-23913 GCF_007565055.1 Rhinopithecus roxellana
AATATCACATTGCAGTTTCAACGAAAAGAGTATTAGCAAACTGTTTCCTGAGGTCTACGTTGAAAGTCTGTGAGATGAACTCACTGATCAGAAAGAAGTTCCTCAGAAAGTTTCTTTCACGTTTTGAACTGATGAAATTTCCATTATCAGTGTAGGCCTCAATGCGATCCAAAGAAGCCCTTCCAGGTTCCTCAAAGACAGTGTTAATGGACTACTCCACGAAACGTAAGTGTAACTCTGTGAGATGAATTCACATATCACCAAGAAGTTTCTCAGAAAGCTTCTTTTAGTTTTCATCTCAGGATATTTCCTTTGTCACCGTAAGCTTTCATTGCGCTATGAAGTATCTAATTGCAGATTTCCAGAAAGCTGTGTTAACAAACTCATCACTGAAGAGAAACGTGTAACTCTGTGAGTTGAATTCACACATGGCAATGCAATTTATCAGAAGGCTTCTTTCCAGTTTTTAATCTGAGGATATTTCCTTTTTCACCATAGCCCTCATTGAGCTCCCAAATATCGCTTTGCAGAATCCATGACAATAGTGTTAGCAAACGGTTCCAAGAAGGGAACGGTGGAACCCTGTGTGATTAAGTCACACATCAGAAAGCAATCTCTCAGAACACTTCTCTCTAGTTCTTATGTGAGGATATTTCCTTTTTCACCATGGGCCCCTAGGGGCTCCCAAATATCACTTTGCAGTTTCCACGAAAAGAGTGTTAGCAAACTGCTTCCTGAGGTCAAAGGTGTAAGTCTTTGAGATGCACTCACTGATCAGAAAGGAGATTCTCAGAAAGCTTCCTTCACGTTTTGAACTGATGAAATTTCCTTTATCAGCGTAGGCCTCAATGCGATCCAAAGAAGCCTTTCTCAGGTTCCTCAAAGACAGTGTTAATGGACTGCTCCATGTAACATAAGTGTAACTCTGTGAGATGAATTCAAACATCACCAAGTAGTTTCTAAGAAAGCTTTCTAGTTTTCATCTGAGGATATTTCCTTTGTCACCATAAGCTTCATTGCGCTATGAAGTATCTTATTGCAGATTTCCAGAAAACTGTGTTAAATGATGTAGAGAAACGTGTTACTCTGGGAGTTGCATTCACACATGGCAATGCAGTTTCTCAGAAGGCTTCTTTCCAGTTTTAATCTGAGGATAATTCATTTTTCACCATAGCCCTCACAGAGCTCCCAAATATCATGTTGCAGAATCCACGACAACAGTGTTATCAAAGTGTTCCAAGAAGGGAATGGTGGAACCCTGTGTGATGAAGTCACACATCAGAGAGCAATCTCTCAGAAAGCTTCTCTCTCGTTTTTATGTGAGGATACTCCCAATTCCACCATGGGCCCCCATGGGCTACCAAATATCACCTTGCAGAATCCACGACAACAGTGTTAGCAAACTGTTCCAAGAAAGGAAGGGAGGAACTCTGTGTGATTAAGTCACACATCAGAGAGCAATCTGTCAGAAAGCTTCTCTCTAGTTATTATGTGAGGATATTTCCTTTTGCAACGTGGACTCCTATAGGCTCCCAAATATCGCTTTGCAGAATCAACGACAACAGTGTTAGCAAACTGTTCCAAGAAGGGAAGTGTGGAACCCTGTGTGATGAAGTCACACATCAGAAAGCAATCTCTCAGAAAGCTTCTCTCTAGTTATTATGTGGGGATATTTCCTTTTTCACCATGGACCCCTTTGGGCTCCCAAATATCACTTTGTAGTTTCCACAAAAAGAGTGTAAGCAATCTGCTTCCTGAGATCTAAGTTCTAAGTCTGTGAGATGAACTCACTGATCAGAAAGAAGTTTCTCAGAAAGCTTCTTTCACGTTTTGAAGTGATGAAATTTCCTTTATCAGCGTAGGCCTCAATGCGATGCAAAGAAGCCCTTCTCAGGATATTCAAAGACAGTGTTAATGGACTGCTGCACGAAACATATGTGTAACTCTGTGAGATGAATTCACACATACCAAGAAGTTTCTAGGAAAGCTTCTTTCTAGTTTTCATCTGAGGATATTTCCTTTGTCACCGTAAGCTTCATTGCACTATGAATTATCTAACTGCAGAATTCCACAAAAGTGTGTTAACAAACTGATCAATGAGGAGAAATTTGTAACTCTGTGAGTTGCATTCACACTTGGCAATGCAGTTTCTCAGAAGGCTTCTTTCCAGTTTTAATTAGAGGATATTTCCTTTTTCACCATAGCCCTCAATGGGCTCCAAAATATCACTTTGCAGAATCCACGACAACAGTGTTAGCAAACTGTTCCAAGAAGGGAAGGATTGAACTCTGTGTGATGAAGTCACACATCAGAAAGCAATCTCTCAGAAAGCTTCTCTCTAATTATGATGTGAGGATACTTCCGTTTTCACCAAGGGCCCCTATGGGCTCCCAAATATCCCTTTGCAGAATCCACGAAAACAGCGTTAGCAAACTCTTCCAAGAAGGGAAGGGTGGAACTCTGTGGGATGAAGTCACACATCAGAAAGCAATGTCTCAGAAAGCTTCTCTCTGGTTATTATGTGAGGATATTTCCTTTTTCACCATGTACCCCTATGGGTTCCCAAATTTCTCTTTGCAGAATCCACGACAACAGTGTTAGGAAACTGTTCCAGGAAGGGAAAGGTGGAAATCTGTGTGATGAAGTCACACATCAGAAAGCAATCTCTCAGAAGGCTTCTCTCAAGTTATTATGTGAGGATATTTCCCTTTTCATCATTGCCCCCTATTGGATCCCACATATCACTTTGCAGTTTCCACGAAAATAGTGTTAGCAAACTGCTTCCTGAGGTCTAAGTTGTAAGTCTGTGAGATGAACTCACTGATCAGAAAGAAGTTTCTCAGAAAGTTCTTTCACGTTTTGAACTGATGAAATTTCCTTTATTAGCAAAGACCTCAATGTGATCAAAAGAAGCCCTTCTCAGTTTCCTCAAAGACATTGTTTTTGGACTGCTCCATGAAACATAAGTGTAACTCTGTGAGATGAATTCACACATCACCAAGAAGTTTCTAGGAAAGATTCTTTCTAGTTATCATCTGAGGATATTTCCTTTTTCACCGTAAGCTTCATTGCGGTATGAAGTATCTAATTGCAGATTTCCAGAAAACTGTGTTAACAAACTGATCACGGAAGAGAAACGTGTAACTCTGTGAGTTGCATTCACACATGGCAATGCACTTTCTCAGAAGGCTTCTTTGTAGTTTTAATCTGAGAATATTTCCTTTTTCACCATAGCCTTCAGTGAGCTCCGAAATATAACTTTGCAGAATCCACGACAACAGTTTTAGCAAACTGTTCCTAGAGGAGAAGGGTGGAACTCTGTGTGATGAAGTCACATATCAGAAAGCAATCTCTCAGAAAGCTTCGCTCTAGTTGTTATGTGAGGATACTTCTTTTCACACCATGGACCCCTATGGGCTCCCAAATATCACTTTGCAGAATCCACGACAACAGTGTTAGCAAACTGTTCCAAGAAGGGAAAGGTGGAACTCTGTGTGATGAAGTCACACATCACAAAGCAATCTCTCAGAAAGCTTCTCTCTAGTTATTATGTGAGGATGCTTCCTTTTTCACCATGGGCCCCATTAAGCTCCGAAATATCACTTTGCATTTTCCACCAAAATAGTGTTAGCAAACTGCTTCCTGAGGTCTAAGATGTAAGTCTGTGAGATGAACTCACTGATCAGAAAAAAGTTTCTCAGAAAGCTTCTTTCACGTTTTGTACTGAGGAAATTTCCTTTATCAGCGTAGGCCTCAATGTGATCCAAAGAAGCCCTCCTCAGGTTCCTCAAAGACAGTGTTAATGGACTGCTCCATGAAACATAAGTGTAACTCTGTGAGATGAATTCACACATCAAGAAGAAGTTTCTCAGAAAGCTTCTTTCTAGTTGTCATCTGAGGATGTTTCCTTTGTCACCGTAAGCTTCATTGTGCTATGAAGTATCTAATTGCAGATTTCCAGAAAACTGTGTTAACAAAGTGATTGCTGAAGAGAAACGTGTAACTCTGTCAGTTGCATTCACACGTGGCAATGCAGTTTCTCAGGAGGCTTCTTTCCACTTTTAATCTGAGGATATTTCATTTTTCACCATAGCCCTCAATGAGCTTCCAAATATCAGTTTTCAGAAACCACGACAACAGAGTTAGCAAACTCTTCCAAAAGGGGAAGTGTGGAAGTCTGTGTGATGAAGTCACACATCGGAAAGCAATCTCTCAGAAAGCTTCTCTCTAGTTATTATGTGAGAATACTTCCTTTTTCACCATGGGCCTCTATGGGCTCCCAAATATCACTTTGCAGAATCCACGACAACAGTGTTAGCAAACTGTTCCAAGAAGGAAAGGGTGGAACTTTGTGATAAAGTCACACATCAGAAGGCAATCTCTCAGACAGCTTCTCTCTAGTTGTTATGTGAGGATATTTCCTTTTTCACCATGGGCCCCTATGGGCTCCCAAATATCACTTTGCAGTTACCACAAAAAGATTGTTAACAAACTGCTTCCTGAGGTCTAAGTTTAACTCTGTGAGATGAACTCTCCTAAACGACACATAAGTGTAACTCTGTTAGATGAATTCAAACATCACCACGAAGTTTCTAAGAAAGCTTCTTTCTAGTTTTCATCTGACGCTATTTCCTTTGTCACCGTAAGCTTCACTGCGCTATGAAGTATCTAATTGCAGATTTCCAGAAAACTGTGTTAACAAACTGATCACTGAAGAGAAACGTGTAACTCTGTGAGCTGCATTCACACAGGGCAATGCAGTTTCTCAGAAGGCTTTTTTCCTGTTTCAATCTCAGGTTATATCCTTTTTCACCATAGGGCTCAATGAGCTCCCAAATATCACTTCGCAGAATCCACGACAACAGTGTTAGCAAACTGTTCCAGGAAGGGAAGGGTGGAACTCTGTGTGATGAAGTCACACATCAGAAAGCCATCTCTCGGAAGGGTTCTCTCTAGTTAATATGTGAGGATATTTCCTTTTTCACCATGAGCCCCTATGGGCTTCCAAATATCACTTTGCAGTTTCCAGGAAAAGAGTGTTAGCAAACTGCTTCCTGAGGTCTAATTGTAAGTCTGTTAGATGAACTCACTGATCAGAAAGAAGTTTCTCAGAAAGCTTCTTTCACTTTTTGAACTGATGAAATTTCCTTTATCAGCGTAGGATTCAATGCAATCCAGAGAAGCCCTTCTCAGGTTCCTCAAAGACATTGTTAATGGACTGCACCACAAAACACAAGTGTAATTCTGTGAGATGAATTCACACATCACCAATAAGTTTCTATGAAAGCTTCTTTCTAGTTTTCATGTGAGGATATTTCCTTTTTCACCGTACGCTTCATTGCGCTATGAAGTATCTAATTGCAGATTTCCAGAAAACTGTGATAACAAACTGAAAACTGAAGAGAAACGTGAAACACTGTGAGTCGCATTCGCACATGGAAATGCAGTTTCTCAGAAGGCTTCCTTCCAGTTTTAATCTGAGGATATTTCCTTTTTCACCATAGCCCTCAATGTGCTCCCAAATATCCCTTTGTAGAATCCACGACAACAGTGTTAGCAAACTGTTCCAAGAAGGGAAGGGTGGAACTCTGTGTAATGAAGTCACACATCAGAAAGCAATCTCTCAGAAAGCTTCTCTCTAGTTATTATGTGAGTATATTTAGATTTTCACCATGGGATCCTATGGGCTCCCAAATATCACTTTGTATTTTCCACGAAAGTGTGTTAGCAAACTGCTTCCTGAGGTCTAAGTTGTAAGTCTGTGAGATGAACTCAATGATCGGAAAGAAGTTTCTCAGAAAGCTTGTTTCACGTTTTGAACTGATGAAATTTCCTTTATCAGTGTAGGCCTCAATGCGATCCAAAGAAGCCCTTCTCAGGTTCCTTAAAGACAGTGTTAATGGACTGCTCCACGAAACATAACAGTAACTCTGTGAGATGAATTCACAAATCACCAAGAAGTTTCTAAGAAAGCTTCTTTCTAGTTTTCATCTGAGGATATTTCCTATGTCACCGTAAGCTTCATTGCGCTATGAAGTATCTCATTGCAGACTTCCGGAAAACTGTGTTAACAAACTGATCACTGAAGAGAAATGTGTAACCCTGTGAGTTGCATTCACAGGTGGCAATGCAGTTTCTCAGAAGGATACTTTCCAGTTTTAATCTGAAGATATTTCCTTTTTTTCCATAGCCCTCAAAGAGCTCCCAAATATCACTTTGCAGAATCCAGGACAACAGTGTCAGCAAACTGTTCCAAGTAGGGAAGGGTGGAACTCTGTGTGATGAAGTCACATATCAGAAAGCAATCTCTCAGAAAGCTTCTCGCTAGTTATTATGTGAAGGTACTTCCTTTTTCACGATGGGCCCCTATGGGCTCCCAAATATCACTTTGCAGAATCCACCAAAACAGTGTTAGCAAACTGTTCCAAGAAGGGAGGGTGGAACTCTGTGTGATGAAGTCACACATCACAAAGCAATCTCTCAGAAATCTTCTCTCTTCTTATTATGTGAGGATATTTCCTTTTTCACCATGGGCCCCTATGGGCACCGAAATATCACTTTGCAGTTTCTACAACAAGAGTGTTAGCAAACTGATTCCTGACGTCTAAGTTGTAAGTCTGTGAGATGAACTCGCTGATCAGAAAGAAGTTACCTAGACAGCTTCTTTCACGTTTTGAACTGATGAAATTTCCTTTATCAGCACAGGCTTCAATGTGATCCAAAGAAACCCTTCTCAGGTTCCTCTAAGACAGTGTTCATGGACTGCTCCACGAAACATAATGTGTAACTCTGTGAGATGAATTCACACATCTTCAAGAAGTTTCTAAGAAAGTTTCTTTCTAGTTTTCATTTGAGGATGTTTCCTAGGTCACCGTAAGCTTCATTGCGCTATGAAATGTCTAATTGCAGATTTCCAGAAAACTGTGTTAACAAATTGATCACTGAAGAGAAACGTGTAACTCTGTGAGTTGCATTCACACAGGGCAATGCAGTTTCTCAGAAGGCTTCTTTCCAGTTTCAATCTCAGGTTATATCCTTTTTTACCATAGGCCTCAATGAGCTCCCAAATATCACTTTGCAGAATCCACGACAACAGTGTTAGAAATCTGTTCCAACAAGGGAAGGGTGGAACTCTGTGTGATGAAATCACACATCAGAAAGCAATCTCTCAGAAAGCTTCTCTCTAATATTTATGTGAGGATACTTCCTTTTACACGCTGGGAACATATGGGCTCCCAAATATCACTTCGCAGAATGCACGCCAACAGTGTTAGCAAACTGTTCCAAGAAGGGAAGGGTGGAACTCTGTGTGATGAAGCCTCATATCAGAAAGCAATCTCTCAGAAAGCTTCCCTCTATTTCTCACGTGAGGATACGTCTTTTTTCACCATGGGCTCCTATGGGCTCCCAAATATCACTTTGCAGAATCCACGACAACAGTGTTAGCAAACTGTTCCAAGAAGGGTAGTGTGGAACTCTGTGTGTCGAAGTCACACATCAGAAAGCAATCTCTCAGAATGCTTCTCTGTAGTTATTATGTGAGGATATTTCCTATCTCACCATGGGCCCCTATGGGCTCCCAAATATCACTTTGCAGTTTCCATGAAAACAGTGTTAGCAAACTGCTTCCAGAGGTCTAATTTGTAGGTCTGTGAGATGAACTCACGGATCAGAAAGAAGTTTCTCAGAAAGCTTCTTTCACCTTTTGATCTGATGAAATATCCTTTATCAGCGTAGGCCTCAATCCGATCAAAAGTAACCCTTCTCAGGTGCCTCCAAGACAGTGTTAATGGACTGCTCCACGAAACATAAGTGTAACTCTGTGAGATGAATTCACACATCACCAAGAAGTTTCTACGAATGCCACTTTTAGTTTTCATCTGAGGATATTTCCTTTGTCACCATAAGCTTCATTGCTCTATGAAGTATCTAATTGCAGATTTCCAGAAAACTGTGTTAACAAACTGATCACTGAAGAGAAACGTGTAACTCTGTGAATTGCATTCACACATGGCAATGCAGTTTCTCAGAAGGCTTCTTTCCAGTTTCAATCTGAGGATATTTCCTTTTTCACCTTATCCCTCAATGAGATCCCAAATATCACTTTGCAGAATCCACGACAACAGTGTTACCAAACTGTTCCAAGAAGGGAAGGGTGGAACTCTATGTGATGAAGTCACATGTCAGAAAGCAATCTCTCAGAAAGCTTCTCTCTAGGTTTTATGTGAGGATAATTCCTTTTTCACCATGGGCCCCTTTGTTCTCCCAAATATCACTTTGCAGAATCCACGACAACAGTGTTAGCAAACTGTTCCAAGAAGGGAAGGGTGGAACTCTGTGTGACGAAGTCACACATCAGAAAGCAATGTCTCAGAAAGCTTCTCTCTAGTTATTATGTGAGGATACTTCCTTTTTCACCATGGGCCTCTATGGGTTCCCAAATATCTCTTTGCACTTTCCATGAAAAGAGTGTTAGCAAACTGCTTCCTGAGGTCTAAGTGGTAAGTCTGTTGGATGAACTCACTGATCAGAAAGAAGTTTCTCAGAAAGCTTTTTCACGTTTTGAACTGATGAAATTTCTTTTATCAGCGTAGGTCTCAATGCGATCCAAAGAAGCCCTTCTCATGTTCTTCAAAGATAGTGTTAATGGACTGCTCCATGAAACATAAGTGTAATTCTATGAGATGAATTCACACATCACCAAGAAGTTTCTACGAAAGCTTCTTTCTAGTTTTCATCTGAGGATATTTCCTTTGTCACCGTAAGCTTCATTGCGCTACGATGTATCTAATTGCAGATTTCCAGAAACTGTGTTAACAAACTGATCAGTGAAGAGAAACTTGTAACTCCGTGAGTTGCATTCACACATGGCAATGCAGTTTCTCTCAAGGCTTCTTTCCACTTTTAATCTGAGGATATTTCCTTTTTCACCATAGCCCTCAAAGAGCTCCCACATATCACTTTGCAGAATCCACGACAACAGTGTCAGCAAACTGTTCCAAGTGGGGAAAGGTGGAACTCTGTGTGATGAAGTCACATATCAGAAAGCAATCTCTTAGAAAGCTTCTCTCTAGTTCTTATGTGAGGATATTTCTTTTTTCACCATGGGACCCTACAGGCTCCCAAATATCACTTTGCAAAATCCATGACAAAAGTGTTAGCAAACTGTTCCAAGAAGGGAAGGGTGGAACTCTTTGATGAAGTCACACATCAGAAACAATCTCTCAGAAAACTTCTCTCTAGTTATTATGGGAGGATATTTCCTTTTTCATCATAGCACTCAAAGAGCTCCCTAATATCACTTTGCAGAATCCACGACAACAGTTTTAGCAAACTGTTCGACGAAGGGAAGGGTGGAACTCTGTGTGATGAAGTCACACATCAGAAAGCAATCTCTCAGAAAGCTTCTCTCTAGTTATTATGTGAGGATATTTCCCTTTTCATCATGGGCCCCTATGGGCTCCAAATATCAATTTGCGTTTTGCACTAAAAGAGTGTTAGCAAACTGCTTCCTGAGGTCTAAGTTGTAAGTCTGTGAGATGAACTCACTGATGAGAAAGAAGTTTCTCAAAAAGCTTCTTTCACGGTTTGAACTGATGAAACATCTTTTTTCAGCGTAGACATCAATGCGATTCAAAGAAGCCCTTCTAAGGTTCCTCAAAGACAGAGTTAATGGACTGATCCACGAAACATAAGTGTAACTCGGTGAGATGAATTCACACATCACTAAGAAGTTTCTTTATTTTTTTCTTTTTTTTTTTTATTATACTTTAAGTTCTAGGGTACATGTGAATAACGTGCAGGTTTCTTACATATGTATACTTATGCCATGTTGGTGTGCTGCACCCATCAACTCGTCAGCACCCATCAATTCATCATTTATATCATGTATAACTCCCCAATGCAATCCCTCCCTCCTCCCCCCTCCCCATGATAGGCCCCAGTGAGTGATATTCCCCTTCCCGAGTACAAGTGCTCTCATTGTTCAGTTCCCACCTATGAGTGAGAACATGCGGTGTTTGGTTTTCTCTTCTTGTGATAGTTTGCTAAGAACGATGGTTTCCAGCTGCATCCATGTCCCTACAAAGGACTCAAACTCATCCTTTTTTATGGCTGCATAGTATTCCATGGTGTATATGTGCCACATTTTCTTAATCCAGTCTGTCACAGATGGACATTTGGGTTGATTCCAAGTCTTTGCTATTGTGAATAGTGCCGCAATAAACATACGTGTGCATGTGTCCTTGTCGTTGACTAATTTATAATCCTTTGGGTATATACCCAGTAGTGGGATGGCTGGGTCATATGGTACATCTAGTTCTAGATCCTTGAGGAATTGCCATACTGTTTTCCATAATGGTTGAACTAGTTTACAATCCCACCAACAGTGTAAAGTGTTCCTATTTCTCCACATCCTTTCCAACAACTGTTGTTTCCTGACTTCTTAATGATTGCCATTCTAACTGATGTGAGATGGTATATCATTGTGGTTTTGATTTGCATTTCTCTGATGGCGAGTGATGATGAGCATTTTTTCATGTGTCTGTTGGCAGTATGAATGTCTTCTTTTGAGAAATGTCTGTTCATATCCTTTGCCCACTTTTTGATGGGGTTGTTTGCTTTTTTCTTGTAAATTTGCTTGAGTTCTTTGTAGATTCTGGATATTAGCCCTTTGTCAGATGAGTAGGTTGCAAAAATTTTCTCCCATTCTGTAGGTTGCCTATTCACTCTGATGGTAGTTTCTTTTGCTGTGCAAAAGCTCTTTAGTTTAATTAGATCCCATTTGTCAATTTTGGCTTTTGCTGCCGTTGCTTTTGGTGTTTTAGACATGAAGTCCTTGCCCATGCCTATGTCCTGAATGGTACTACCTAGGTTTTCTTCTAGGGTTTTTATGGTATTAGGTCTAACATTTAAGTCTCTAATCCATCTTGAATTAATCTTCGTATAAGGGGTAAGGAAAGGATCCAGTTTCAGCTTTCTACTTATGGCTAGCCAATTTTCCCAGCACCACTTATTAAATAGGGAATCCTTTCCCCATTTCTTGTTTCTCTCAGGTTTGTCAAAGATCAGATGGTTGTAGATGTGTGGTATTATTTCTGAGGACTCTGTTCTGTTCCATTGGTCTATATCTCTGCTTTGGTACCAGTACCATGCTGTTTTGGTTACTGCAGCCTTGTAGTGTAGTTTGAAGTCAGGTAGCGTGACGCCTCCAGCTTTGTCCTTTTGACTTAGGATTGTCTTGGCAATGCGGGATCTTTTTTGGTTCCATATGAACTTTAAAGCAGTTTTTTCCAATTCTGTGAAGAAACTCATTGGTAGCTTGATGGGGATGGCATTGAATCTATAAATAACCTTGGGGAGTATGGCCATTTTCACGATATTGATTCTTCCTATCCATGAGCATGGTATGTTCTTCCATTTGTTTGTGTCCTCTTTGATTTCACTGAGCAGTGGTTTGTAGTTCTCCTTGAAGAGGTCCTTTACATCCCTTGTAAGCTGGATTCCTAGGTATTTTATTCTCTTTGAAGCAGTTGTGAATGGAAGTTCATTCCTGATTTGGCTCTCTGTTTGTCTGTTACTGGTGTATAAGAATGCTTGTGATTTTGCACATTAATTTTGTATCCTGAGACTTTGCTGAAGTTGCTTATCAGCTTAAGGAGATTTTGGGCTGAGACAATGGGGTTTTCTAAATATACAATCATGTCATCTGCAAACAGGGACAATTTGACTTCTTCTTTTCCTAACTGGATACCCTTGATTTCTTTCTCTTGCCTGATTGCCCTAGCCAGAACTTCCAAGACCATGTTGAATAGGAGTGGTGAGAGAGGGCATCCCTATCTTGTCCCAGCTTTCAAAGGGAATTTTTCCAGTTTTTGCCCATTCAGAATGATATTAGCTGTGGGTTTGTCATAAATAGCTCTTATTATTGTGAGGTACGTTCCATCAATACCGAATTTATTGAGCGTTTTTAGCATGAAGGGCTGTTGAATTTTGTCAAAATCCTTTTCTGCATCTATTGAGACAATCATGTGGTTCTTGTCTTTGGTTCTGTTTATATGCTGGATTACGTTTATTGATTTGCGAATGTTGAACCAGCCTTGCATCCCAGGGATGAAGCCCACTTGATCATGGTGGATAAGCTTACTGATGTGCTGCTGAATCCGGTTTGCCAGTATTTTATTGAGAATTTTTGCATCGACGTTCATCAGAGATATTGGTCTAAAATTCTCTCTTTTTGTTGTGTCTCTGCCAGGCTTTGGTATCAGGATGATGTTGGCCTCATAAAATGAGGTAGGGAGGATTCCCTCTTTTTCTATTGATTGGAATAGTTTCAGAAGGAATGGTACCAGCTCCTCCTTGTACCTCTGGTAGAATTCAGCTGTGAATCCATCTGGTCCTGGACTTTTTTTTGTGGATAGGCTATTAATTGTTGCCTCAATTTCATAGCCTGCTATTGGTCTATTCAGGGATTCCACTTCTTCCTGGTTTAGTCTTGGGAGAGTGTAAGTGTCCAGGAAATTATCCATTTCTTCTAGATTTTCTAGTTGATTTGCATAAAGGCGTTTATAGTATTCTCTGATGGTTGTTTGTATTTCTGTGGGGTCCGTGGTGATATCCCCTTTATCATTTTTTATTGCGTCTATTTGATTCCTCTCTCTTTTCTTCTTTATTAGTCTTGCTAGCAGTCTGTCAATTTTTTTGATCTTTTCAAAAAACCAACTCCTGGATTCATTGATTTTTTGGAGGGTTTTTTGTGTCTCTATCTCCTTCAGTTCTGCTCTGATCTTAGTTATTTCTTGCCTTCTGCTAGCTTTTGAATGTGTTTGCTCTTGCCTCTCTAGTTCTTTTAATTGTGATGTTAGAGTGTCAATTTTAGATCTTTCCTGCTTTCTCTTGTGGGCATTTAGTGCTATAAATTTCCCTCTACACACTGCTTTAAATGTGTCCCAGAGATTCTGGTGTGTTGTATGTTTGTTCTCATTGGTTTCAAAGAACATCTTTATTTCTGCTATCATTTCCTTATGTACCCAGTGGCCATTCAGGAGCAGGTTGTTCAGTTTCCATGTAGTTGAGCGGTTTTGATTGAGTTTCTTAGTCCTGAGTTCTAGTTTGATTGCACTGTGGTCTGAGAGACAGTTTGTTATAATTTCTGTTTTTGTACATTTGCTGAGGAGTGCTTTACTTCCAATTATATGGTCGATTTTGGAATAAGTGCGATGTGGTGCTGAGAAGAATGTATATTCTGTTGATTTGGGGTGGAGAGTTCTATAGATGTCTATTAGGTCCGCTTGGTGCAGAGATGAGTTCAACTCCTGGATATCCTTGTTAACTTTCTGTCTCGTTGATCTGTCTAATGTTGACAGTGGAGTGTTGAAGTCTCCCATTATTATTGTATGGGAGTCTAAGTCTCTTTGTAAGTCTCTAAGCACTTGCTTTATGAATCTGGGTGCTCCTGTACTGGGTGCATATATATTTAGGAGGGTTAGCTCTTCCTGTTGAATTGATCCCTTTACCATTATGTAATGGCCTTCTTTGTCTCTTTTGATCTTTGATGGTTTAAAGTCTGTTTTATCAGAGACTAGGATTGCAACCCCTGCTTTTTCTTGTTCTCCATTTGCTTGGTAGATCTTCCTCCATCCCTTTATTTTGAGCCGATGTATGTCTCTGCATGTGAGATGTGTCTCCTGAATACAGCAGACTGATGGGTCTTGACTCTTTATCCAGTTTGCCAGTCTGTGTCTTTTAATTGGAGCATTTAGTCCATTAACATTTAAGGTTAATATTGTTATGTGTGAACTTGATCCTGTCATTATGATATTAACTGGTTATTTTGCTCGTTAGTTGATGCAGTTTCTTCCTAGCCTCGATGGTCTTTACATTTTGGCATGTTTTTTCAATGGCTGGTACCGGTTGTTCCTTTCCATGTTTAGGGCTTCCTTCAGGGTCTCTTGTAAGGCAGGCCTGGTGGTGACAAAATCTCTAAGCATTTGCTTATCTGTAAAGGATTTTATTTCTCCTTCACTGATGAAACTTAGTTTGGCTTGATATGAAATTCTGGGTTTAAAATTCTTTTCTTTAAGAACGTTGAATATTGGCCCCCACTCTCTTCTGGCTTGTAGTGTTTCTGCCGAGAGACCTGCTGTTAGTCTGATGGGCTTCCCTTTGTGGGTAACCCGACCTTTCTCTCTGGCTGCCCTTAAGATTTTTTCCTTCATTTCAACTTTGGTGAATCTGGCAATTATGTGTCTTGGAGTTGCTCTTCTGGAGGAGTATCTTTGTGGCGTTCTCTGTATTTCCTAAATTTGAATGTTGGCCTGCCCTACTAGGTTAGGGAAGTTCTCCTGGATGATATCCTGAAGAGTGTTTTCCAACTTGGTTCCATTTTCCCCCTCACTTTCAGGCACCCCAATCAGACGTAGATTTGGTCTTTTTACATAATCCCATACTTCCTGCAGGCTGTGTTCATTTCTTTTTCTTCTTTTTTCTTTTGGTTTCTCTTCTCACTTCATTTCATTCATTTGATCCTCAATCGGTGATACTCTTTCTTCCAGTTGATCGAGTCGGTTACTGAAGCTTGTGCATTTGTCACGTATTTCTCGTGTCATGGTTTTCATCTCTGCCATTTCGTTTATGATCTTCTCTGCATTAATTAGTCTAGCTGTCAATTCTTCCACTCTTTTTTCAAGATTTTTAGTTTCTTTGCGCTGGGTACGTAATTCCTCCTTTAGCTCTGAGAAGTTTGATGGTTTGAAGCCTTCTTCTCTCATCTCGTCAAAGTCATTCTCTGGCCAGCTTTGATCTGTTGCTGGCGATGGACTGCGCTCCTTTGCAGGGGGAGATGCGCTCTTATTTTTTGAATTTCCAGCTTTTCTGCCCTGCTTCTTCCCCATCTTTGTGGTTTTATCTGTCTCTGGTCTTCGATGGTGGTGACGTACTGATGGGGTTTTGGTATAGGTGTCCCTCCTGTTTGATAGTTTTCCTTCTGACAGTCAGAAGGACTGTCTGTTGGTCTGTTGGAGATTGCTTAAGGTCCACTCCAGACCCTGTTTGCCTGGGTATCAGCAGCAGGAGTTTGCCGAATATAGAATATTGCTGAACAGCAAGTGTACCTGTCTGACTCTTACTTTGGAAGTTTCCTCTCAGGGGTGTACTCCACCCTCTGAGGTGTGGGGTGTCAGACTGCCCCTAGTGGGGGATTTCTCCCAGCTAGGCTACTCAGGGGTCAGGGACACACCTGAGCAGGCAGTCTGTCCGTTCTCAGATCTCAACCTCCGCGTTGGGAGATCCACGGCTCTCCCCAAAGCTGTCAGACAGAGTCGTTCGCGTCTGCACCGGCCCCCACTGCTTCCCCTGTTGGTCTTCAGCTGTGCGCTGTCCCCAGAGGTGGAGACTACAGAGACAGGCAGGCTTCCTTGTGCTGCTGTGAGCTCCACCCAGTTCGAGCTTCCCAGAGGCTTTGATTACCTACTTAAGCCTCAGCAATGGCGGGCGCCCCTCCCCCAGCCTCGCTGTTGCCTTGTGGATAGATCGCAGCAGACTGCTGTGTTAGCAGTGAGGGAGACTCCGTGGGTGTGGGAACCTCCCGTCCAGGCGTTGGATATATTCTCCTGGTGTGCCTGTCTGCTTAAAGCGTAGTATTGGGGTGGGAGTTACCCGATTTTCCAGGTGATGTGTGTCTCATTTCCCCTGGCTAGGAAAACGGATTCCCTTCCCCCTTGGCTTCCAGGTGAGGCGATGCTTCGCCCTGCTTCAGCTCACGCTGGTCAGGCTGCAGCAGCTGACCAGCACCGATTTTCTGGCACTCCCTAGTGAGATGACCCCAGTATCTCATTTGAAAATGCAGAAATCACCAGTCTTCTGTGTCGCTCGCGCTGGGAGTTGGAGACTGGAGCTGTTCCTATTCAGCCATCTTGCTCCACCCCAAGAAGTTTCTAAGAAAGCTTCTTTCTAGTTTTCATCTGAGGATAGTTCCTTTATCACCGTAAGCTTCATTGCGCTATGAAGTATCTAATTGCAGATTTCCAGAAAACTGTGTTAACAAACTGATCATTGAAGAGAAACGTGTAAATCTGTGAGTTGCATTCACACATGGCAATGCAGTTTCTCAGAAGGCTTCTTTCCAGTTTTAATTTGAGGATATTTCCTTTTTCACCATAGCCCTCAAAGAGCTGCCATATATCACTTTGCAGAATCCACGACAACAGGGTTAGCAAACTCTTCCAGGAAGGGAGGGTTGAACTCTGTGTGATGAAGTCACACATCAGAAAGCAATCTCTCAGAAAGCTTCTCTCTAGTTTTTAGGTGAGGATTCTTCCTTTTTCACCATGGGCGCCTAAGGGCTCCCAAATATCACTTTGCAGTTCCCTCGAAAAGAGTGTTAGAAAACTGCCTCCTGAGATCTAAGTTATAAGTCTTTGAGATGATCTCAATGATCAGAAAGAAGTTTCTCCGAAAGCTTCTTTCACGTTTTCAACTAATGAAATTTCCTTTATCAGCGTAGGCCTCAATGCGATCCAAAGAAGCCCTTCTCAGGTTCCTCAAAGACAGTGTTAATGGACTGCTCCACGAAACATAAGTGTAACTCGGAGAGATGAATTCACACATTACCAAGAAGTTTCTACGAAAGCTTCTTTCTAGTTTTCTTCTGAGGATATTTCCTTTGTCCCCGTAAGTTTCTTTGCGCTATGGAGTATCTAATTGCAGATTTAAAGAAAACTGTGTTAACAAACTGATCACTGAAGAGAAACGTGTAACTCTGTGAGATGCATTCACATATGGCAATGCAGTTTCTCAGAAGGCTTCTTTCCAGTTTTTATCTGAGGATATTACCTTTTTCACCATAGCCCTCAATGAGTTGCCAAATACCACTTAGCAGAATCCACCCCAACAGTTTTAGCAAACTGTTCCAAGAAGGGAAGGGTGGAACTCTTTGTGATGAGGTCACACATCAGAAAGCAATCTCTCAGAAAGCTTCTCTCCAGTTTTTATGTGAGGATACTTCCTTTTTCACCATGGGCCCCTATGGGCTCCCAGATATCACTTTGCAGAATCCACGACAACAGGGTTAGCAAACTGTTCAAAGAAGGGCAGGGTGGAACTCCGTGTGATGAAGTCACACATGAGAAAGGAATCTCTCAGAAAGCTTCTCTCTAGTTATTATGTGAGGATATATCCTTTTTCTCCATGGGACCCTGTGGGCTCCCAAATATCACATTGCAGTTTCCACAAAAAGAGTGTTAGCAAACTGCTTCCTGAGTTCTAAGGTGTAAGTCTGTGAGATGAACTCACTGATCAGAAAGAAGTTTCTCATAAAGCTTCTTTCACGTTTTGAACTGATGAAATTTCCTTTATCAGTGTAGGCCTCAATGCGATCCAAAAAAGCCCTTCTCAGGTTCCTCAAAGACAGTGTTAATGGAATGCTCTAAGAAACATAAGTGTAACTCTGTAAGATGAATTCACACATCACCAAGAAGTTTCTAAGAAAGCTTCTTTCTAGTTTTCATCAGAGGATATTTCCTTTCTCACCGTAAGCTTCGTTGCGCTATGAAGTATCTAATTGCAGATTTCCAGATAACTGTGATAACAAACTGATCACTAAAGAGAAACGTGTAACTCTGTGAGATGCATTCACACATGGCAATGCAGTTTCTCCGACGGCTTCTTTCCAATTTTAATCTGAGGATATTTCCTTTATCACCATAGCCCTCAATGAGCTCCCAAATATCACTTTGCAGAATCCACGACAACAGTGTTATCAAACTGTTCCACGAATCGAAGGGTGGAACTCTGTGTGTTGAAGTCACATATCAGAAAGCAATCTCTCAGAAAGCTTCTCTCTAGTTTTTATGTGAGGATACTTCCTTTTTCACCATGGGACCCTATGGGCTCCCAAATATCACTTTGCAGAATCCACGACAACTGTGTTAGCAAACTGTTCCAAGAAGGGAAGTGTGGAACTCTGTGTGAGGAAGGTCACACTTCAGAAAGCAATCTCTCAGAAAGCTTCTCTCTAGTTGTTATGTGAGGACATTTCCTTTTTCACCAGGGGCCCCTATGGGCTCCCAAATATCACTTTGCAGTTTCCACGAAAAGAGTGTTAGCAACCTGCTTCTTGAGGTCTAGGTTGAAAGTCTGTGAGATTAACTCACAGATCAGAAAGAAGTTTCTCAGAAAGCTTCTTTCACGTTTCGAACTGATGAAATTTCCTTTATCAGCTTAGGCCTCAATGAGATCAAAAGAAGCCCTTTTCAGGTTCCTCAAAGACAGTGTTAATCGACTGCGTCACGAAACATGAATGTAACTCTATGAGATGAATTCACACATCACCAAGGAGTTTCTCAGAAAGCTTCTTTCTAGTTGTCATCTGAGTATATTTCCTTTGTCACTGTAAGCTTCATTGCGCTGTGAAGTATCTAATTGCCGATTTCCAGAAAACTTTGTTAACAAACCAATCACTGAAGAGAAATGTGTAACTCTGTGAGTTGCATTCACACATGGCAATGCAGTTTCTCAGAAGGCTTCTTTCCAGTTTAAATCTGAGGATATTTCCTTTTTCATCAAAGACCTCAATGAGTTCCCAAATATCCCTTTGCAGAATCCACGACAACACAGTTAGCAAAGTGTTCCAAGAAGGGAAGGGTGGAACTCTGTGTGATGAAGTCACACATCACCAAGAAGTTTCTAAGAAAGCTTCTTTCTAGTTTTCATCTGAGGATATTTCCTTTGTCTCCATAAGCTTCATTGCGCTATGAAGTATCTATTTGCAGATTTCCAGAAAACTGTGTTAACAAACTGATCACTAAAGAGAAACGTGTAACTCTGAGAGTTGCATTCACACATAGCAATGCAGTTTCTCAGAAGGCTTCTGTCCACCTTTAATCTGAGGATATTTCCTTTTTCACCATAGCCCTCAATGAGCTCCCAAATATCACTTTGCAGAATCCACGACAACAGTGTTAGCAAACTGTTCCAAGAAGGGAAGGGTGGAACTCTTTGTGATGAAGTCACATATCAGCAAGCAATCTCTTCGAAAGCTTCTCTCTAGTTCTTATGTGAGGATACTCCTTTTTTCACCCTGGGGCCCTACGTGCTCCCAAATATCACGTTGCAGAATCCACAACAGTGTTAGCAAACGGTACAAAGAAAGGAAGTGTGGAACTCTGTGTGATGAAGTCACCCATTGGAAATCAATCTCTCAGAAAGCTCCTCTCTAGTTATTATGTGAGGATACTTCCTTTTTCACCATGAGCCCCTATGGGCTCCCAAACATCACTTTGCAGAATCCACGACAACAGTGTTAGCAAACTGTTTCGAGAAGGGAAGTGTAGAACTCTGTGTGATGAAGTCACACATCAGAAAGCAATCTCTCAGAAAGCTTCTCTCTAGTTTTTATGTGAGTATTCTTCTTTTTTCACCATGAGCCCCTAAGGGCTCCCAAATATCACTTTGCAGTTTCCACGAAAAGAGTGTTACTAAAGTGCTTCCTGAGGTCTAATTGGTAAGTCTGTGAGATGAACTCACTGATCAGAAAGAAGTTTCTGAGAATGCTTCTTTCAGGTTTTGAAGTGATGAAATTTACATTATCAGCGAAGGCCTCAATGCGATCCAAAGAAGCCCTTCACAGGTTCCTCAAAGACAGTGTTAATGGACTGCTCCATGAAACATAAATATAGCTCTGTGAGATGAATTCACACATCACCAAGAAGTTTCGAAGAACGCTTCTATCTAGTATACATCTGAGGATATTTCCTTTGTCACCGTAAGCTTCATTGCACTATAAAGTATCTAATTGCAGATTTCCAGGAAAACTGTGTTAACAAACTGATCACTGAAGAGAAACGTGTAACTCTGTGAGTTGCATTCACACATAGCAATGCAGTTTCGCAGAAGGCTTCTTTCCAGTTTTAATCTGGGGATATTCCTTTTTCACCATAGCCCTCAATGAGCTCCCAAATATCACTTTGCAGAATCCACGACAACAGTGTTAGCAAAGTGTTCCAAGAAGGGAAGTGTGGATCTCTGTGTGATGAAGTCACATATCCGGAAAGCAATCTCTCAGAAAGCTTCTCTCTACTTTTTATGAGATACTTCCTTTTTCACCCCGGGCCCCTATCGGCTCCCAAATATCACTTTGCAGAATCCACGAACAGTGTTAGCAAACGTTCCAAGAAGGGAAGGGTGGAACTCTGTGTGATGAAGTCACACACCGAAAGCAATCTCTCAGAAAGCTTTCTCTGTTTATGTGAGGATCCTTTTTCACCGTGGGCCCCTAAGGGCTCCCAATATCACTTTGCAGAATCCACGAAAAGAGTGTTAGCAAAGTGCTTCCTGAGGTCTAAGTTGTATGTCGGTGAGATGAACTCACTGATCAGAAAGAAGTTTCTCAGAAAGCTTCTTTAACGTTTAAAAGTATGAAATTTCCTTCATCAGCAGTAGGCCTCAATGCGAGCCAAATAAAGCCCTTCTCAGGTTCCTCAGACACGGTGTTAATGGACTGCTAACGAAACGTAAGTGTAACTCTGAGAGATGAATTCACACATCACCAAGAACTATCTCAGAAAGTCTCTTTCTAGTTTTCATCTGAGGATATTTCCTTTGTCACCGTAAGCTTCATTGCGCTATGAACTATCTTATTGCAGATTTCCAGAAAACTGTGTTAACAACCCATCACTGAATAGAAACGTGTAATTCTGTGAGTTGCTTTCACACATCCAATGCAGTTTCTCAGAAGGCTTCCTTCCAGTTTTTAATCTGAGGATATTTCCTTTTCTCACCATAGCCCCAATGAGCTCCCAAATATCACTTTGCAGAATCCACGACAACAGTGTCAGCAAACTGATCCAGAAGGGAAGGGTGGAATTCTGTGTAGATGAAGTCACATATCAGAAAGCAATCTCTCAGAAGCTTCCCTCTAGTTTTTATGTGAGGATACTTCCTTTTCACCATGGGCCCCTATGGGCTCCCAAATATCACTTTGCAGAATCCACGACAACTGTGGTTAGCAAACTGTTCCAAGATGGGAAGTGTGGAACTCTGTGTGAGGAAGTCACACTTCAGAAAGCAATCTCTCAGAAAGCTTCTCTCTAGTTGTTATGTGAGGACATTCCTTTTCACCAGGGGCCCCTATGGGCTCCCAAATATCACTTTTCAGTTTCCACGAAAAGAGTTTTAGCAACCTGCTTAGTGACGTCTAAGTTGTCAGTCTGTGAGATGAACTCACTGATGAGAAAGAAGTTTCACCAGAAAGCTTCTTCACGTTTTGAACTGATGAAATTTCCTTTATCAGCTTAGGCCTCAATGAGATCAAAAGAAGCCCTTCTCAGGCTCCTCAAAGACAGTGTTAATCGACTGCTCCACGAAACATGAATGTAACTCTATGAGATGAATTCACACATCACCAAAAGATTCTCAGAAAGCTTCTTTCTAGTTTTCATCTGAGGATATTTCCTTTGTCACTGTAAGCTTCATTGCGCTGTGAAGTATCTAATTGCAGATTTCCAGAAAACTGTGTTAAGAAACCAATGACTGAAGAGAAATGTGTAACTCTGTGAGTTGCATTCACACATATCAATGTAGTTTCTCAGAAGGCTTCTTTCCAGTTTAAATCTGAGGATATTTCCTTTTTCATCAAAGACCTCAATGAGTTCCCAAATATCCCTTTGCAGAATCCATGACAACACAGTTAGCAAAGTGCTCCAAGAAGGGAAGGGTGGAACTCTGTGTGATGAAGTCAAACATTATCAAGAAGTTTCTAAGGAAGCTTCTTTCTAGTTTTCATCTGAGGATATTTCCTTTGTCTCCGTAAGCTTCATTGCCCTATGAAGTATCTATTTGCAGATTTCCAGAAAACTGTATTAACAAACTGATCACTGAAGAGAAAAGTGTAACTCTGTGAGATGCATTCACACATGGCAATGTAGTTTCTCAGAAGGCTTCTTTCCTGTTTTAATCTGAGGATATTTCCTTTATCAACATAGCCCTCAATGAGCTCCCAAATATCACTTTGCAGAATCCACGAAAACAGTGTTAGCAAACTGTTCCAAGAAGGGAAGGGTGGAACTCTGTGTGATGAAGTCACACATCGGACGGCAATCTTTCAGAAACCTTCTCTCTAGTTTTTATGTGAGGACACTTCCTTTCTCATCCTCGGCCCCTATGGGCTCCGAAATATCACTTTGCAGAATCCACGACAACAGTGTCAGCAAACTGTTCCAAGATGGGAAGGGTGGAACTCTGTGAGATGAAGTCACATATCAGAAAGCAATCTCTCAGAACGCTTCTCTCTAGGTTTTATGTGAGGATATATCTTTTTTCACCATGGGCCCCTATGGGCTCCCAAATATCACTTTGCAGAATGCACGACAACAGTGTTAGCAAACTGTTCCAAGAAGGGAAGGGTGGAACTCTGTGTGATGAAGTCACACATCAGAAAGCAATCTCACAGAAAGCTTCTCTCTAGTTATTATGTGAGGATATTTGCTTTTCACCATGGGCCCCTATGGGCTCCCAAATCACTTTGCTGTTTCCACGAAAAGAGTGTTAGCAAACTGCTTCCTGAGGTCTTATTGTAAGTCTGTGAGATGAACTCACTGATCAGAAAGAAGTTTCTCAGAAAGCTTCTTTCACATTTTGAGCTGAAGAAATTTCCTTTATCAGCGTAGGCCTCAATACGATCCAAGGAAGCCCTTCTCAGATTCCTCAAAGACAGTGTTAGTGAACTGCTCTACGAAACATAAATGTAACTGTGTGAGATGAATTCACACATCACCAATAAGTTTCTAAGAAAGCTTCTTTCTAGTTTTCATCTAAGGATATTTCCTTTGTCACCGCAAGTTTCATTGTGCTATGAATTATCTGATTGCAGATTTCCAGAAAACTGTGTTAACAAACTGATCACTGAAGGGAAACATGTAACTCTGTGAGTTGCATTCACACATGGCAATGCAGTTTCTCAGAAGCCTTCCTTCCCGTTTTAATCAGACGATATTTCCTTTTTCACCATAGGCCTCAATGAGCTTCCAAATATCACTTTGCAGAATCCACGACAACAGTGTTAGCAAACTGTTCCAAGAAGGGAAGGGTGGAACTCTGTGTGATGAAGTAACATATCCGAAAGCCATCTCTCAGAAAGCTTCTCTCCAGTTTATATGTGAGGATACTTCCTTTTCACCATGGGACCCTAAGGGCTCCCAAATATCACTTTGCAGAATCCACGACAACAGTGTTAGCAAACTGTTCCAAGAAGGGAAGGGTGGAAATCGGTGTGATGAAGTCACACATCAGAAAGCAATCTCTCAGAAAGCTTCTCTCTAGTTTTTATGTGAGGATACTTCCTTTTTCACCCTGGGTCCCTAAGGCTCCCAAATATCGCTTTGCAGAATCCACGACAACAGTGTTAGCAATCTGTTCCAAAAATGTAGGGTGGAACTCTGTGTGATGAAGTCACATATCAAAAAGCAATCTCTCAGAAAGCTTCTCTCCAGTTATTAGGTGAGAATATTTCCTTTTTCACCATGGGTCCCTATGGGTACCCAAATATCATTTTGTAGTTTCCACGAAGAGTGATAGAAAACTGCTTCCTGAGGTCTAATTTGTATGTCTGTGAGATGAACTCAGTGATGAGAAAGAAGTTTCTCGAAAGCTTATTTCACGTTTTGAACTGATGAAATTTCCTTTGTCAGCGTTGGCCTCAATGCGATCCAAAGAAGCCCTTCTCAGGTTCCTCAAAGACAGTGTGAATGGACTGCTCCACGAAACATAAGTGTAACTCTGTGAGATGAATTTACACGTCACCAAGAAATTTCTACGAAAGCTTCTTTCTAGTTTTCATCTGAGGATATTTCCTTTGTCACCGTAAGCTTCATTGCGCCATGAAGTATCTAATTGTAGATTTCCAGAAAACTGTGTTAAAAA
>NW_022143478.1:0-14162 GCF_007565055.1 Rhinopithecus roxellana
AGTTTCTCAGAAAGCTTCCCTTTAGTTATTATGTGGGGATATTTCCTTTTTCACATTGCCCTCAATGAACTCCCAAATATACCTATGCAGAAACCACGACAACAGTGTTAGCAAACTGTTTCAAGAAGGGAGGGTTGGAACTCTGTGTGATGAAGTCACACATCAGAAAGCAATCTCTCAGAAAGCTTCTTTTAGTTATTATGTGAGGATATTTCCTTTTTCACCATGGGCCCCTATGGGCTCCCAAATATCACTTCCCACATTCCAAGAAATGAGTGTTAGCAGACTGCTGCTGAAGTCTAAGTTATAAGTCTGTGAGATGAACTCACAGATCAGAAAAAGTTTCTCAGAAAGCTTCTTTCACGTTTTGAATGAATGAAAATTCCTTTATCAGCTTAGGCCTCAATGCGATCCAAGGAAGCCTTCTCAGGTACCTCAAAGACAGTGTTAATGCACTGCTACACGAAACATAAGTGTAACTCTGTGAGATGATTTCACACATCACCAAGAAGTTTCTAAGAGAGCTTCTTTATAGTTTTCATCTGTGGATATTTCCTTTGTCACCGTAAGCTTCATTGCACCGTGAAGAATCTAATTGCAGATTTCCAGAAAACTGTGTTAACAAACTGATCACTGAAGAGAAACTTGCAACTCTGTGTGTTGCATTCACACATGGCAATGCAGTTTCTCAGAAAGCTTCTCTTTAGTAATTATGTGAGGATATTTCCTTTTTCAACGTAGCCCTCAAGAACTCCCAAATATACCTTTGCAGAATCCACGACAACAGTGTTAGCAAATGTTCAAAGAAGGGAGGGGTGTAGCTTTGTGTATGAAGACAAACATCAGAAAGCAATCCTGCAGAAAGATTCTCTCTAGTTATTATGTGAGGATTTCCTTTCTCACCATGGTCCCCTATGGGCTCCCAAATATCACTTTCCAGATTCCATGAAAAGAATGTTAGCAAACTGCTTTCTGAAGTCTAAGTTATACGTCTGTGAGATGAACTCACAGATCAGAAAGAAGTTTCTCAGAAAGCTTCTTTCACGTTTTGAACGGAAGAAATTTCCTTGATAACCGTAGGCCTGAAAGCGATCCAAGGAAGCCCTTCTCAGGTTCCTCAAAGACAGTGTTAATGGACTGCTCCACAAACATAAGTGTAATTCTGTGAGATGAATTCACACATCACCAAGAAGTTTCTAAGAAAGCTTCTCTCTAGTTTTCATCTGTGGATATTTCCATTGTCACCATCAGCTTCATTGCGCTATGAAGTATCTAATTGCAGATTTCCAAAACTGTGTTAACAAACTGATCACTGAAGAGAAACGTGTAACTTGGAGAGTTGCATTCACACATGGTAATGCCGTTTCTCAGAAAGCTTCTCTTTAGTTATTATGCGAGGATATTTCCTTTCTCACCATAGCCCTCAATGAGCTCTCAAATATACCTTTGCAGAATCCACGACAACATTGTTAGCAAACTGTTCCAAGAAAGGAAAGGTGGAACTCTGTGTGATGAAGTCACACATCAGAAAGCAATCTCTCAGAACGCTTCTCTCTATTATTATATGAGGATATTGCCTTTTTCACCATGGGCCCCTAAGGGCTCCCAAATATCACTTTCCAGATTCCACGAAAAGAATGTTAGCAAACTGCTTTCTGAAGTCTAAGTTATAAGTCTGTGAGATGAACTCACAGATAGTAGGAAGTTTCTCAGAAAGCTTCTTTCACGTTTTGAACGGATGAAATTTCCTTTATCAGCGTAGGTCTCAAAGCGATCCAAGGAAGCCCTTCTCAGGTTCCTCAAAGACACTGTTAATGGACTGCTCTACGAAACATAAGTGTAACTCTGTGAGTTGAATTCACACATCACCAAGAAGTTTCTAAGAAAGCTTCTTTCTAGTTTTCATCTCTGGATATTTCCTTTGTCACCGTAAGCTTCATTCCGCTATGAAGTATCTAATTGCAGATTTCCAGAACTGTGTTAACAAACTGATCACTGAAGAGAAATGTGTACCTCTGCGAGTTGCATTCACACATGGCAATGCAGTTTCTCAGAAAGCTTCTCTTTAGTAATTATGCGAGGATATTTCCTTTTTCACCATAGCCCTCAATGAGCTCCCAAATATACCTTTGCAGAATCCACGAGAACAGTGTTAGCAAACTGTTCCAAGAAGGGAAGCGTGGAACCCTGTATGATGAAGTCACACATCAGAAAGCAATCTCAAAAGCTTCTCTCTAGTTATTATGTGAGGATATTTCCTTTTTCACCATGGGCCCCTATGGGCTCCCAATATCACTTTGCAGATTCCACGAAAAGAATGTTCGCAAACTGCTTTCTGAAGTCTAAGTTATAAGTCTGTGAGATGAACTCACATATCAGAAAGAAGTTTCTCAGAAAGCTTCTTTCACGTTTTGAACGGATGAAATTTCCTTTGCAGCGTAGGCCTCGAAGCGATCCAAGGAAGCCCTTCTCAGATTCCTCAAAGACAGTGTTAATGGACTCCCACGAAACATAAGTGTAACTCTGTGAGTTGAATTCACACATCACCAAGAAGTTTCTAAGACAACTTCTTTCTAGTTTTCATCTGTGGATTTTCCTTTGTCACTGTAAGCTTCATTGCGCTCTGAAGTATCTAATTGCAGATTTCCAGAAAACTGTGTTAAAAACTGATCACTGAAGAGAAACGTGTAACTCTGAGAGTTCCATTCACACATGGCAATGCAGTTTCTCAGAAAGCTTCTCTTTAGTTATTGTGAGGATATTTCCTTTTTCACCATAGCCCTCAATGAGTTCCCAAATATACCTTTGCAGAATCCACGACAACAGTGTTAGCATACTGTTCCAAGAAGGGAAGGGTGGAACTCTGTGTGATGAAGTCACACATCAGAAAGCAATCTCTCAGAAAGCTTCTCTCTAGTTATTTGTGAGGATATTTCCTTTTTCAACTTGGGCCCCTATGGGCTCCCTAATATCACTTTCCAGATTCCACGAAAAGAATGTTAGCAAATTGCTTTCTGAAGTCTAAGTTATAAGTCTGTGAGATGAACTCACAGATCAGAAAGAAGTTTCTCAGAAAGCGTCTTTCACGTTTTGAACGGATGAAATTTCCTTTTTCAGCGTAGGCCTCAAACGGATCCAATGAAGCCCTTCTAAGATTCCTCAAAGACAGTGTCAATGGACTGCTCCACGAAACATAATGTAACTCTGTGAGATGAATTCACACATCACCAGAAGTTTCTAAAAAGCTTCTTTCTAGTTTTCATCTGTGGATATTTCCTTTGTCACCGTAAGCTTCATTGCGCTAGGAAGTATCTAATTGCAGATTTCCAGAAAACTGTGTTAACAAACTGATCACTGAAGAGAAACGTGTAACTCTGAGAGTTGCATTCACACATGGCAATGCAGTTTCTCAGAAAGCTTCTCTTTAGTTATTATGTGAGGATATTTACTTTTTCACTATAGCCCTCCATGAGCTCCCAAATATACCTTTGCAGAATCCACGACAACAGTGTTAGCAAACTGTTCCAAGAAGGAAGGGTGGAACTCTGTGTGATGAAGTCACACATAGAAAGCAATCTCTCAGAAAGCTTCTCTCTAGTTATTAGGTGAGGATATTTCCTTTTTCACCATGGGCCCTATGGCTCCCAAATATCACTTTCCAGATTCCACAAAAAGAGTGTTAGCAAACTGCTTTCTGAAGTCTAAGTTAAAGTCTGTGAGATGAACTCACAGATCAGAAAGAAGTTTCTCAGAAAGCTTCTTTCACGTTTTGAACGGATGAAATTTCCTTTTCACGTAGGCCTCAAAGCGATCCAAGGAAGCCCTTCTCAGTTCCTCAAAGACAGTGTTAATGGACTGCTCCACGAAACATAAGTGTAACTCTGAGTGAATTCTCACATCATGAAGAACTTTCTAAAAAGCTTTTTCTAGTTTTCATATGTGGATATTTCCTTTGTCACCGTAAGCTTCATTGCGCTATGAAGTATCTAATTGCAGATTTCCAGAAAACTGTGTTAACAAACTGATCACTGAAGAGAAACGTGTAACTCTGAGAGTTGCATTCACAATGGCAATGCAGTTTCTCAGAAAGCTTCTCTTTAGTTATTATGTGAGGATATTTCCTTTTTCACCATAGCCCTCAATGAGCTCCCAAATATACCTTTGCAGAATCCACGACAACAGTGTTAGCAAACTGTTCCAAGAAGGGAAGGTGGAACTCTGTGTATGAAGTCACACATCAGAAAGCAATCTCTCAGAAAGCTTCTCTCTAGTTATATGTGAGGATATTTCCTTTTTCACCATGGGCCCCTATGGGCTCCCAAATATCACTTTCCAGATTCCACGAAAAGAATGTTAGCAAACTGCTTTTTGAAGTCTAAGTTATAAGTCTGTGAGATGAACTCACAGATCAGAAAGAAGTTTCTCAGAAAGCTTCTTTCACGTTTTGAACGGATGAAATTTCCTTTATCAGCGTAGGCCTCAAAGCGATCCAAGGAAGCCCTTCTCAGTTCCCTCAAAGACAGTGTTAATGGACTGCTCCACGAAACATAAGTGTAACTCTGTGAGATGAATTCACACATCACCAAGAAGTTTCTAAGAAAGCTTCTTTCTAGTTTTCATCTGTGGATATTTCTTTGTCACCGTAAGCTTCATTGCGCTATGAAGTATCTAATTGCAGATTTCCAGAAAACTGTGTTAACAAACTGATCACTGAAGAGACGTGTAACTCTGAGAGTTGCATTCACACATGGCAATGCAGTTTCTCAGAAAGCTTCTCTTTAGTTATTATGTGAGGATATTCCTTTTCACCATAGCCCTCAATGAGCTCCCAAATATACCTTTGCAGAATCCACGACAACAGTGTTAGCAAACTGTTCCAAGAAGGGAAGGGTGGAACTCTGTGTGATGAAGTCACACATCAGAAAGCAATCTCCAGAAAGCTTCTCTCTAGTTATTATGTGAGGATATTCCTTTTTCACCATGGGCCCCTATGGGCTCCCAAATATCACTTTCCAGATTCCACGAAAAGAATGTTAGCAATCTGCTTCCTGAAGTCCAAGTTATAAGTCTGTGAGATGAACTCACAGATCAGAAAGAATTTTCTCAGAATGCTTCTTTCACGTGTTGAATGGATGAAATATCCATTATCACAGTTGGCATCAAAGTGATCCAACGAAGCCCTTCTCAGCTTCCTCAAATACAGTGTAAATGGACTGCCCACGAAACATGAGTGTAACTCTGTGAGATGAATTCACACATCACAAGAAGTTTCTAGAAAGCTTCTTTCTAGTTTTCATCTGTGGATATTCCTTTGTCACCGTAAGCTTCATTGCGCTATGAAGTATCTAATTGCAGATTTCCAGAAAACTGTGTTAACAAACTGATCACTGAAGAGAAACGTGTAACTCTGAGAGTTGCATTCACACATGGCAATGCATTTCTCAGAAAGCTTCTCTTTAGTTATTATGTGAGATATTTCCTTTTTCACCATAGCCCTCAATGAGCTCCCAAATATACCTTTGCAGAACCACGACAACAGTGTTAGCAAACTGTTCCAAGAAGGGAAGGGTGGAACTCTGTGTGATGAAGTCACACATCAGAAAGCAATCTCTCAGAAAGCTTCTCTCTAGTTATTATGTGAGGATATTTCCTTTTTCACCATGGGCCCCTATGGGCTCCCAAATATCACTTTCCAGATTCCCGAAAAGAATGTTAGCAAACTGCTTCCTGAAGTCTAAGTTATAAGTCTGTGAGATGAACTCACAGATCAGAAAGAAGTTTCTCAGAAAGCTTCTTTCACGTTTTGAACGGATGAAATTTCCTTTATCAGCGTAGGCCTCAAGCGATCCAAGGAAGCCTTCTCAGTTCCTCAAAGACAGTGTTAATGGACTGCTCCACGAAACATAAGTGTAACTCTGTGAGATGAATTCACACATCACCAGAAGTTTCTAAGAAAGCTTCTTTCTAGTTTTCATCTGTGGATATTTCCTTTGTCACCGTAAGCTTCATTGCGCTAGAAGTATCTAATTGCAGATTTCCAGAAAACTGTGTTAACAAACTGATCACTGAAGAGAAACGTGTAACTCTGAGAGTTGCATTCACACATGGCAATGCAGTTTCTCAAAAGCTTCTCTTAGTTATTATGTGAGGATATTTCCTTTTTCACATAGCCCTGAGCTCCCAAATATACCTTTGCAGAATCCACGACAACAGTGTTAGCAACTGTTCCAAGAAGGGAAGGGTGGAACTCTGTGTGATGAAGACACACATCAGAAAGCAATCTCTCAGAAAGCTTCCCTCTATTTATTATGTGACTATATTTCCCTTTTCACCATGGGCCCCTATTGACTCCCAAATATCACTTTCCAGATTCCACGAAAAGAATGTTAGCAAACTGCTTTCTGAAGTGTAAGTTATAAATCTGTGAGATGAACTCACAGATCAGAAAGAAGTTCTCAGAAAGCTTCTTTCACGTTTTGAAGGATGAAATTTCCTTTAAGCGTAGGCCTCAAAGCGATCCAAGGAAGCCTTCTCAGGTTCCTCAAAGACAGTGTTAATGGACTGCTCCACGAAACATAAGTGTAACTCTGTGAGATGAATTCACACATCACCAGAAGTTTCTAAGAAAGCTTCTCTCTAGTTTTCATCTGTGGATATTTCCATTGTCACCATCAGCTTCATTGCGCTATGAAGTATCTAATTGCAGATTTCCAGAAAACTGTGTTAACAAACTGATCACTGAAGAGAAACGTGTAACTTGAGAGTTGCATTCACACATGGTAATGCGTTTCTCAGAAAGCTTCTCTTTAGTTATTATGCGAGGATATTTCCTTTTCACCATAGCCCTCAATGAGCTCCAAATATACCTTTGCAGAATCCACGACAACAGTGTTAGCAAACTGTTCCAAGAAGGAAGGTGGAACTCTGTGTGATGAAGTCACACATCAGAAAGCAATCTCTCAGAACGCTTCTCTCTATTTATTATATGAGGATATTCCTTTTTCACCATGGGCCCCTAGGGCTCCCAAATATCACTTTCCAGATTCCACGAAAAGAATGTTAGCAAACTGCTTTCTGAAGTCTAAGTTATAAGTCTGTGAGATGAACTCACAGATAAGTAGGAAGTTTCTCAGAAAGCTTCTTTCACGTTTTGAACGGATGAAATTTCCTTTATCAGCGTAGGCCTCAAAGCGATCCAAGGAAGCCCTTCTCAGGTTCCTCAAAGACAGTGTTAATGGACTGCTCACGAAACATAAGTGTAACTCTGTGAGTGAATTCACACATCACCAAGAAGTTTCTAAGAAAGCTTCTTTCTAGTTTTCATCTGGATATTTCCTTTGTCACCGTAAGCTTCATTGCTATGAAGTATCTAATTGCAGATTTCCAGAAAACTGTGTTAACAAACTGATCACTGAAGAGAAATGTGTAACTCTGCGAGTTGCATTCACACATGGCAATGCAGTTTCTCAGAAAGCTTCTCTTTAGTATTATGCGAGGATATTTCCTTTTTCACCATAGCCCTCAATGAGCTCCCAAATATACCTTTGCAGAATCCACGACAACAGTGTTAGCAAACTGTTCCAAGAAGGGAAGTGGAACCTGTATGATGAAGTCACACATCAGAAAGCAATCTCAAAAGCTTCTCTCTAGTTATTATGTGAGGATATTTCCTTTTTCACCATGGGCCCCTATGGGCTCCCAATATCACTTTGCAGATTCCACGAAAAGAATGTTAGCAAACTGCTTTCTGAAGTCTAAGTTATAAGTCTGTGAGATGAACTCACATATCAGAAAGAAGTTTCTCAGAAAGCTTCTTTCACGTTTTGAACGGATGAAATTTCCTTTCAGCGTAGGCCTCGAAGCGATCCAAGGAAGCCCTTCTCAGATTCCTCAAAGACAGTGTTAATGGACTGTCCCACGAAACATAAGTGTAACTCTGTGAGATGAATTCACACATCACCAAGAAGTTTCTAAGAAAGCTTCTTTCTAGTTTTCATCTGTGGATTTCCTTTGTCACTGTAAGCTTCATTGCGCTCTGAAGTATCTAATTGCAGATTTCCAGAAAACTGTGTTAAAAACTGATCACTGAAGAGAAACGTGTAACTCTGAGAGTTCCATTCACACATGGCAATGCAGTTTCTCAGAAAGCTTCTCTTTAGTTATTATGTGAGGATATTTCCTTTTTCACCATAGCCCTCAATGAGCTCCCAAATATACCTTTGCAGAATCCACGACAACAGTGTTAGCAAACTGTTCCAAGAAGGGAAGGGTGGAACTCTGTGTGATGAAGTCACACATCAGAAAGCAATCTCTCAGAAAGCTTCTCTCTAGTTATTATGTGAGGATATTTCCTTTTTCACCTTGGGCCCCTATGGGCTCCCTAATATCACTTTCCAGATTCCACGAAAAGAATGTTAGCAAACTGCTTTCTGAAGTCTAAGTTATAAGTCTGTGAGATGAACTCACAGATCAGAAAGAAGTTTCTCAGAAAGCTTCTTTCACGTTTTGAACGGATGAAATTTCCTTTTCAGCGTAGGCCTCAAACGGATCCAAGGAAGCCCTTCTCAGATTCCTCAAAGACAGTGTAATGGACTGCTCCACGAAACATAATGTAACTCTGTGAGATGAATTCACACATCACCAGAAGTTTCTAAGAAAGCTTCTTTCTAGTTTTCATCTGTGGATATTTCCTTTGTCACCGTAAGCTTCATTGCGCTAGAAGTATCTAATTGCAGATTTCCAGAAAACTGTGTTAACAAACTGATCACTGAAGAGAAACGTGTAACTCTGAGAGTTGCTTCACACATGGCAATGCAGTTTCTCAGAAAGCTTCTCTTTAGTTATTATGTGAGGATATTTCCTTTTTCACCATAGCCCTCATGAGCTCCCAAATATACCTTTGCAGAATCCACGACAACAGTGTTAGCAAACTGTTCCAAGAAGGAAGGGTGGAACTCTGTGTGATGAAGTCACACATCAGAAAGCAATCTCTCAGAAAGCTTCTCTCTAGTTATTAGGTGAGGATATTTCCTTTTTCACCATGGGCCCTATGGGCTCCCAAATATCACTTTCCAGATTCCACAAAAGAGTGTTAGCAAACTGCTTTCTGAAGTCTAAGTTAAAGTCTGTGAGATGAACTCACAGATCAGAAAGAAGTTTCTCAGAAAGCTTCTTTCACGTTTTGAACAGATGAAATTTCCTTTTCACATAGGCCTCAAAGCGATCCAAGGAAGCCCTTCTCAGTTCCTCAAAGACAGTGTTAATGGACTGCTCCACGAAACATAAGTGTAACTCTGTGAGATGAATTCTCACATCATGAAGAAGTTTCAAAAAGCTTTTTCTAGTTTTCATCTGTGGATATTTCCTTTGTCACCGTAAGCTTCATTGCGCTATGAAGTATCTAATTGCAGATTTCCAGAAAACTGTGTTAACAAACTGATCACTAAGAGAAACGTGTAATCTGAGAGTTGCATTCACACATGGCAATGCAGTTTCTCAGAAAGCTTCTCTTTAGTTATTATGTGAGGATATTTCCTTTTTCACCATAGCCCTCAATGAGCTCCCAAATATACCTTTGCAGAATCCACGACAACAGTGTTAGCAAACTGTTCCAAGAAGGGAAGTGGAACTCTGTGTATGAAGTCACACATCAGAAAGCAATCTCTCAGAAAGCTTCTCTCTAGTTATTATGTGAGGATATTTCCTTTTTCACCATGCCCCTATGGGCTCCCAAATATCACTTTCCAGATTCCACGAAAAGAATGTTAGCAAACTGCTTTCTGAAGTCTAAGTTATAAGTCTGTGAGATGAACTCACAGATCAGAAAGAAGTTTCTCAGAAAGCTTCTTTCACGTTTTGAACGGATGAAATTTCCTTTATCAGCGTAGGCCTCAAAGCGATCCAAGGAAGCCCTTCTCAGTTCCTCAAAGACAGTGTTAATGGACTGCTCCACGAAACATAAGTGTAACTCTGTGAGATGAATTCACACATCACCAAGAAGTTTCTAAGAAAGCTTCTTTCTAGTTTTCATCTGTGGATATTTCCTTTGTCACCGTAAGCTTCATTGCGCTATGAAGTATCTAATTGCAGATTTCCAGAAAACTGTGTTAACAAACTGATCACTGAAGAGAAAACGTGTAACTCTGAGAGTTGCATTCACACATGGCAATGCAGTTTCTCAGAAAGCTTCTCTTTAGTTATTATGTGAGGGTATTTCCTTTCTCACCATAGCCCTCAATGAGCTCCCATATATACCTTTGCAGAATCCACGACAACAGTGTTAGCAAACTGTTCCAAGAAGGGAAGGGTGGAACTCTGTGTGATGAAGACACACATCAGAAAGCAATCTCTCAGAAAGCTTCCCTCTATTTATTATGTGACTATATTTCCCTTTTCACCATGGGCCCCTATTGACTCCCAAATATCACTTTCCAGATTCCACGAAAAGAATGTTAGCAAACTGCTTTCTGTAGTCTAAGTTATAAGTCTGTGAGATGAACTCACAGATCAGAAAGAAGGTTTTCAGAAAGCTTCGTTCACGTTTTGAACGGATGAAATTTCCTTTGTCAACGTAGGCCTCAAAGCGATCCAAGGAAGCCCTTCTCAGTTCCCTCAAAGACAGTGTTAATGGACTGCTCCACGAAACATAAGTGTAACTCTGTGAGATGAATTCACACATCACCAAGAAGTTGCTAAGAAACTTCTTTCTAGTTTTCATCTGTGGATATTTCCGTTGTCACCGTAAGCTTCATTGCGCTATGAAGTATCTAATTGCAGATTTCCAGAAAACTTGTTAACAAACTGATCACTGAAGAGAAACGTGTAACTCTGAGAGTTGCATTCACACATGGCAATGCAGTTTCTCAGAAAGCTTCTCTTTAGTTATTATGTGAGGGTATTTCCTTTCTCACCATAGCCCTCAATGAGCTCCCATATATACCTTTGCAGAATCCACGACAACAGTGTTAGCAAACTGTTCCAAGAAGGAAGGTGGAACTCTGTGTGATGAAGTCACACATCAGAAAGCAATCTCTCAGAAAGCTTCCCTCTATTTATTATGTGACTATATTTCCCTTTTCACCATGGGCCCCTATTGACTCCCAAATATCACTTTCCAGATTCCACGAAAAGAATGTTAGCAAACTGCTTCTGAAGTCTAGTTATAAGTCTGTGAGATGAACTCACAGATCAGAAAGAAGTTTCTCAGAAAGCTTCTTTCACGTTTTGAATGAATGAAATTCCTTTATCAGCGTAGGCCTCAAAGCGATCCAAGGAAGCCCTTCTCAGTTCCTCAAAGACAGTGTTAATGGACTGCTCCACGAAACATAAGTGTAACTCTGTGAGATGAATTCACACATCACCAGAATTTCTAAGAAAGCTTCTTTCTATTTCATCTGTGGATATTCCTTTGTCACCGTAAGCTTCATTGCGCTATGAAGTATCTAATTGCAGATTTCCAGAAAACTGTGTTAACAAACTGATCACTGAAGAGAAACGTGTAACTCTGAGAGTTGCATTCACACATGGCAATGCAGTTTCTCAGAAAGCTTCTCTTTAGTTATTATGTGAGGATATTTCCTTTTTCACCATAGCCCTCAATGAGCTCCCAAATATACCTTTGCAGAATCCACGACAACAGTGTTAGCAAACTGTTCCAAGAAGGGAAGGGTGGAACTCTGTGTGATGAAGTCACACATCAGAAAGCAATCTCTCAGAAAGCTTCTCTCTAGTTATTATGTGAGGATATTTCCTTTTTCACCATGGGCCCCTATGGGCTCCCAAATATCACTTTCCAGATTCCACGAAAAGAATGTAGCAAACTGCTTCTGAAGTCAAGTTATAAGTCTGTGAGATGAACTCACAGATCAGAAAGAAGTTTCTCAGAAAGCTTCTTTCACGTTTTGAACGGATGAAATTTCCTTTATCAGCGTAGGCCTCAAACGATCCAAGGAAGCCCTTCTCAGGTTCCTCAAAGACAGTGTTAATGGACTGCTCCACGAAACATAAGTGTAACTCTGTGAGATGAATTCACACATCACCAAGAAGTTTCTAAGAAAGCTTCTTTCTAGTTTTCATCTGTGGATTTTCCTTTGTCACCGTAAGCTTCATTGCGCTATGAAGTATCTAATTGCAGATTTCCAAAAACTGTGTTAACAAACTGATCACTGAAGAGAAACGTGTAACTCTGAGAGTTGCATTCACACATGGCAATGCAGTTTCTCAGAAAGCTTCTCTTTAGTTATTGAGGAGGATATTTCCTTTTTCACCATAGCCCTCAATGAGCTCCCAAATATACCTTTGCAGAATCCACGACAACAGTGTTAAAACTGTTCCAAGAAGGGAAGGGTGGAACTCTGTGTGATGAAGTCACACATCAGAAAGCAATCTCTCAGAAAGCTTCTCTCTAGTTATTATGTGAGGATATTTCCTTTTTCACCATGGGCCCCTATGGGCTCCAAATATCACTTTCCAGATTCCACGAAAAATGTTAGCAAACTGCTTTCTGAAGTCTAAGTTATAAGTCTGTGAGATGAACTCACAGATCAGAAAGAAGTTTCTCAGAAAGCTTCTTTCACGTTTTGAACGGATGAAATTTCCTTTTCAGCGTAGGCCTCAAAGCGATCCAAGGAAGCCCTTCTCAGATTCCTCAAAGACAGTGTTAATGGACTCCACGAAACATAAGTGTAACTCTGTGAGATGAATTCACACATCACCAAGAAGTTTCTAAGAAAGCTTATATCTAGTTTTCATCTGTGGATATTTCCTTTGTCACCGTAAGCTTCATTGCGCTATGAAGTATCTAATTGCAGATTTCCAGAAAACTGTGTTAACAAACTGATCACTGAAGAGAAACGTGTAACTCTGAGAGTTGCATTCACACATGGCATGCAGTTTCTCAGAAAGCTTCTCTTTAGTTATTATGTGAGGGTATTTCCTTTCTCACCATAGCCCTCAATGAGCTCCCAAATATACCTTTGCAGAATCCACGACAACAGTGTTAGCAAACTGTTCCAAGAAGGGAAGGGTGGAACTCTGTGTGATGAAGACACACATCAGAAAGCAATCTCTCAGAAAGCTTCCCTCTATTTATTATGTGACTATATTTCCCTTTTCACCATGGGCCCCTATTGACTCCCAAATATCACTTTCCAGATTCCACGAAAAGAATGTTAGCAAACTGCTTTCTGAAGTGTAAGTTATAAATCTGTGAGATGAACTCACAGATCAGAAAGAAGTTTCTCAGAAAGCTTCTTTCACGTTTTGAACGGATGAAATTTCCTTTATCAGCGTAGGCCTCAAAGCGATCCAAGGAAGCCCTTCTCAGGTTCCTCAAAGACAGTGTTAATGGACTGCTCCACGAAACATAAGTGTAACTCTGTGAGATGAATTCACACATCACCAAGAAGTTTCTAAGAAGCTTCTTTCTAGTTTTCATCTGTGGATATTTCCTTTGTCACCGTAAGCTTCATTGCGCTATGAAGTATCTAATTGCAGATTTCCAGAAAACTGTGTTAACAAACTGATCACTGAAGAGAAACGTGTAACTCTGAGAGTTGCATTCACACATGGCAATGCAGTTTCTCAGAAGCTTCTCTTTAGTTTTTATGTGAGGATATTTCCTTTTTCACCATAGCCCTCAATGAGCTCAAATATACCTTTGCAGAATCCACGACAACAGTGTTAGCAAACTGTTCCAAGAACGGAAGGGTGGAACTCTGTGTGATGAAGTCACACATCAGAAAGCAATCTCTCAGAAAGCTTCTCTCTAGTTATTATGTGAGGATATTTCCTTTTTCACCATGGGCCCCGGGCTCCCAAATATCACTTTCCAGATTCCCAAAAGATGTTAGCAAACTGCTTTCTGAAGTCTAAGTTATGTCTGTGAGATGAACTCACAGATCAGAAAGAAGTTTCTCAGAAAGCTTCTTTCACGTTTTGAACGGATGAAATTTCCTTTATCAGCGTAGGCCTCAAAGCGATCCAAGGAAGCCCTTCTCAGTTCCTCAAAGACAGTGTTAATGGACTGCTCACGAAACATAAGTGTAACTCTGTGAGATGAATTCACACATCACCAAGAAGTTTCTAGAAAGCTTCTTTCTAGTTTTCATCTGTGGATATTTCCTTTGTCACCGTAAGCTTCATTGCGCTATGAAGTATCTAAT
>NW_022143479.1:2500-5000 GCF_007565055.1 Rhinopithecus roxellana
TGGGCGGGGCCGAACCCTGACACTCACCCTAACCCTAACCCTAACCCTAACCCTAACCCTAACCCTAACCCTAACCCTAACCCTAACCCTAACCCTAACCCTAACAACCCAAACCCTATGCCGCCAGGGGGCGTTTCCGGGCGGCCCGAGGGCGAAAAATGGCGCTGGGCGCGGGCCTAGCGGCCGCCGGGAACCGCTTCGCGGAAGGTAAGTCGCGCGCCGCCGGCCGGGGCCCCCGCCCGCCGGGGGGCGTGGCCAGGAGGCGGCTGGGGGCGGGACGGGGGCGTGGCATGTCCCGGGCGGTGGGCGGGGCCGAACCCTGACACTCACCCTAACCCTAACCCTAACCCTAACCCTAACCCTAACCCTATGCCGCCAGGGGGCGTTTCCGGGCGGCCCGAGGGCGAAAAAATGGCGCTGGGCGCGGGCCTAGCCGCCGCCGGGAACCGCTTCGCGGAAGGTAAGTCGCGCGCCGCCGGCCGGGGCCCCCGCCCGCCGTGGGGGCGTGGCCAGGAGGCGGCTGGGGGCGGGACGGGGGCGTGGCAGGTCCCGGGCGGTGGGCGGGGCCGAACCCTGACACTCACCCTAACCCTAACCCTAACCCTAACCCTAACCCTAACCCAAACCCTATGCCGCCAGGGGGCGTTTCCGAGCGGCCCGAGGGCGAAAAAATGGCGCTGGGCGCGGGCCTAGCGGCCGCCGGGAACCGCTTCGCGGAAGGTAAGTCGCGCGCCGCCGGCCGGGGCCCCCGCCCGCCGGGGGGGCGTGGCCAGGAGGCGGCTGGGGGCGGGACGGGGGCGTGGCAGGTCCCGGGCGGTGGGCGGGGCCGAACCCTGACACTCACCCTAACCCTAACCCTAACCCTAACCCTAACCCTAACACTAACCCTAACCCTAACCCTAACCCTAACCCTAACCCAAACCCTATGCCGCCAGGGGGCGTTTCCGAGCGGCCCGAGGGCGAAAAAATGGCGCTGGGCGCGGGCCTAGCGGCCGCCGGGAACCGCTTCGCGGAAGGTAAGTCGCGCGCCGCCGGCCGGGGCCCCCGCCCGCCGGGGGGGCGTGGCCAGGAGGCGGCTGGGGGCGGGACGGGGGCGTGGCAGGTCCCGGGCGGTGGGCGGGGCCGAACCCTGACACTCACCCTAACCCTAACCCTAACCCTAACCCTAACCCTAACCCTAACACTAACCCTAACCCTAACCCTAACCCTAACCCTAACCCAAACCCTATGCCGCCAGGGGGCGTTTCCGAGCGGCCCGAGGGCGAAAAAATGGCGCTGGGCGCGGGCCTAGCGGCCGCCGGGAACCGCTTCGCGGAAGGTAAGTCGCGCGCCGCCGGCCGGGGCCCCCGCCCGCCGGGGGGGCGTGGCCAGGAGGCGGCTGGGGGCGGGACGGGGGCGTGGCAGGTCCCGGGCGGTGGGCGGGGCCGAACCCTGACACTCACCCTAACCCTAACCCTAACCCTAACCCTAACCCTAACACTAACCCTAACCCTAACCCTAACCCTAACCCTAACCCTAACCCAAACCCTATGCCGCCAGGGGGCGTTTCCGAGCGGCCCGAGGGCGAAAAAATGGCGCTGGGCGCGGGCCTAGCGGCCGCCGGGAACCGCTTCGCGGAAGGTAAGTCGCGCGCCGCCGGCCGGGGCCCCCGCCCGCCGGGGGGCGTGGCCAGGAGGCGGCTGGGGGCGGGACGGGGGCGTGGCAGGTCCCGGGCGGTGGGCGGGGCCGAACCCTGACACTCACCCTAACCCTAACCCTAACCCTAACCCTAACCCTAACCCTAACCCTAACCCTAACCCTAACCCTAACCCTAACCCAAACCCTATGCCGCCAGGGGGCGTTTCCGAGCGGCCCGAGGGCGAAAAAATGGCGCTGGGCGCGGGCCTAGCGGCCGCCGGGAACCGCTTCGCGGAAGGTAAGTCGCGCGCCGCCGGCCGGGGCCCCCGCCCGCCGGGGGGGCGTGGCCAGGAGGCGGCTGGGGGCGGGACGGGGGCGTGGCAGGTCCCGGGCGGTGGGCGGGGCCGAACCCTGACACTCACCCTAACCCTAACCCTAACCCTAACCCTAACCCTAACCTACCCTAACCCTAACCCTAACCCTAACCCTAACCCTAACCCAAACCCTATGCCGCCAGGGGGCGTTTCCGAGCGGCCCGAGGGCGAAAAAATGGCGCTGGGCGCGGGCCTAGCGGCCGCCGGGAACCGCTTCGCGGAAGGTAAGTCGCGCGCCGCCGGCCGGGGCCCCCGCCCGCCGGGGGGGCGTGGCCAGGAGGCGGCTGGGGGCGGGACGGGGGCGTGGCAGGTCCCGGGCGGTGGGCGGGGCCGAACCCTGACACTCACCCTAACCCTAACCCTAACCCTAACCCTAACCCTAACACTAACCCTAACCCTAACCCTAACCCTAACCCTAACCCTAACCCAAACCCTATGCCGCCAGGGGGCGTTTCCGAGCGGCCCGAGGGCGAAAAAATGGCGCTGGGCGCGGGCCTAGCGGCCGCCGG
>NW_022143479.1:7500-12500 GCF_007565055.1 Rhinopithecus roxellana
AACCCTAACCCTAACCCTAACCCTAACCCTAACCCAAACCCTATGCCGCCAGGGGGCGTTTCCGAGCGGCCCGAGGGCGAAAAAATGGCGCTGGGCGCGGGCCTAGCGGCCGCCGGGAACCGCTTCGCGGAAGGTAAGTCGCGCGCCGCCGGCCGGGGCCCCCGCCCGCCGGGGGGGCGTGGCCAGGAGGCGGCTGGGGGCGGGACGGGGGCGTGGCAGGTCCCGGGCGGTGGGCGGGGCCGAACCCTGACACTCACCCTAACCCTAACCCTAACCCTAACCCTAACCCTAACACTAACCCTAACCCTAACCCTAACCCTAACCCTAACCCAAACCCTATGCCGCCAGGGGGCGTTTCCGAGCGGCCCGAGGGCGAAAAAATGGCGCTGGGCGCGGGCCTAGCGGCCGCCGGGAACCGCTTCGCGGAAGGTAAGTCGCGCGCCGCCGGCCGGGGCCCCCGCCCGCCGGGGGGGCGTGGCCAGGAGGCGGCTGGGGGCGGGACGGGGGCGTGGCAGGTCCCGGGCGGTGGGCGGGGCCGAACCCTGACACTCACCCTAACCCTAACCCTAACCCTAACCCTAACCCTAACACTAACCCTAACCCTAACCCTAACCCTAACCCTAACCCAAACCCTATGCCGCCAGGGGGCGTTTCCGAGCGGCCCGAGGGCGAAAAAATGGCGCTGGGCGCGGGCCTAGCGGCCGCCGGGAACCGCTTCGCGGAAGGTAAGTCGCGCGCCGCCGGCCGGGGCCCCCGCCCGCCGGGGGGGCGTGGCCAGGAGGCGGCTGGGGGCGGGACGGGGGCGTGGCATGTCCCGGGCGGTGGGCGGGGCCGAACCCTGACACTCACCCTAACCCTAACCCTAACCCTAACCCTAACCCTAACACTAACCCTAACCCTAACCCTAACCCTAACCCTAACCCAAACCCTATGCCGCCAGGGGGCGTTTCCGAGCGGCCCGAGGGCGAAAAAATGGCGCTGGGCGCGGGCCTAGCGGCCGCCGGGAACCGCTTCGCGGAAGGTAAGTCGCGCGCCGCCGGCCGGGGCCCCCGCCCGCCGGGGGGGCGTGGCCAGGAGGCGGCTGGGGGCGGGACGGGGGCGTGGCATGTCCCGGGCGGTGGGCGGGGCCGAACCCTGACACTCACCCTAACCCTAACCCTAACCCTAACCCTAACCCTAACCCTAACACTAACCCTAACCCTAACCCTAACCCTAACCCTAACCCTAACCCAAACCCTATGCCGCCAGGGGGCTTTTCCGAGCGGCCCGAGGGCGAAAAAATGGCGCTGGGCGCGGGCCTAGCGGCCGCCGGGAACCGCTTCGCGGAAGGTAAGTCGCGCGCCGCCGGCCGGGGCCCCCGCCCGCCGGGGGGGCGTGGCCAGGAGGCGGCTGGGGGCGGGACGGGGGCGTGGCATGTCCCGGGCGGTGGGCGGGGCCGAACCCTGACACTCACCTACCTAACCTAACCCTAACCCTAACCCTAACCCTAACCCTAACCCTAACCCTAACCCAAACCCTATGCCGCCAGGGGGCGTTTCCGAGCGGCCCGAGGGCGAAAAAATGGCGCTGGGCGCGGGCCTAGCGGCCGCCGGGAACCGCTTCGCGGAAGGTAAGTCGCGCGCCGCCGGCCGGGGCCCCCGCCCGCCGGGGGGGCGTGGCCAGGAGGCGGCTGGGGGCGGGACGGGGGCGTGGCAGGTCCCGGGCGGTGGGCGGGGCCGAACCCTGACACTCACCCTAACCCTAACCCTAACCCTAACCCTAACCCTAACACTAACCCTAACCCTAACCCTAACCCTAACCCTAACCCTAACCCAAACCCTATGCCGCCAGGGGGCGTTTCCGAGCGGCCCGAGGGCGAAAAAATGGCGCTGGGCGCGGGCCTAGCGGCCGCCGGGAACCGCTTCGCGGAAGGTAAGTCGCGCGCCGCCGGCCGGGGCCCCCGCCCGCCGGGGGGGCGTGGCCAGGAGGCGGCTGGGGGCGGGACGGGGGCGTGGCAGGTCCCGGGCGGTGGGCGGGGCCGAACCCTGACACTCACCCTAACCCTAACCCTAACCCTAACCCTAACCCTAACACTAACCCTAACCCTAACCCTAACCCTAACCCTAACCCAAACCCTATGCCGCCAGGGGGCGTTTCCGAGCGGCCCGAGGGCGAAAAAATGGCGCTGGGCGCGGGCCTAGCGGCCGCCGGGAACCGCTTCGCGGAAGGTAAGTCGCGCGCCGCCGGCCGGGGCCCCCGCCCGCCGGGGGGGCGTGGCCAGGAGGCGGCTGGGGGCGGGACGGGGGCGTGGCAGGTCCCGGGCGGTGGGCGGGGCCGAACCCTGACACTCACCCTAACCCTAACCCTAACCCTAACCCTAACCCTAACACTAACCCTAACCCTAACCCTAACCCTAACCCTAACCCTAACCCAAACCCTATGCCGCCAGGGGGCGTTTCCGAGCGGCCCGAGGGCGAAAAAATGGCGCTGGGCGCGGGCCTAGCGGCCGCCGGGAACCGCTTCGCGGAAGGTAAGTCGCGCGCCGCCGGCCGGGGCCCCCGCCCGCCGGGGGGGCGTGGCCAGGAGGCGGCTGGGGGCGGGACGGGGGCGTGGCATGTCCCGGGCGGTGGGCGGGGCCGAACCCTGACACTCACCCTAACCCTAACCCTAACCCTAACCCTAACCCTAACACTAACCCTAACCCTAACCCTAACCCTAACCCTAACCCAAACCCTATGCCGCCAGGGGGCGTTTCCGAGCGGCCCGAGGGCGAAAAAATGGCGCTGGGCGCGGGCCTAGCGGCCGCCGGGAACCGCTTCGCGGAAGGTAAGTCGCGCGCCGCCGGCCGGGGCCCCCGCCCGCCGGGGGGGCGTGGCCAGGAGGCGGCTGGGGGCGGGACGGGGGCGTGGCAGGTCCCGGGCGGTGGGCGGGGCCGAACCCTGACACTCACCCTAACCCTAACCCTAACCCTAACCCTAACCCTAACACTAACCCTAACCCTAACCCTAACCCTAACCCTAACCCTAACCCAAACCCTATGCCGCCAGGGGGCGTTTCCGAGCGGCCCGAGGGCGAAAAAATGGCGCTGGGCGCGGGCCTAGCGGCCGCCGGGAACCGCTTCGCGGAAGGTAAGTCGCGCGCCGCCGGCCGGGGCCCCCGCCCGCCGGGGGGGCGTGGCCAGGAGGCGGCTGGGGGCGGGACGGGGGCGTGGCAGGTCCCGGGCGGTGGGCGGGGCCGAACCCTGACACTCACCCTAACCCTAACCCTAACCCTAACCCTAACCCTAACACTAACCCTAACCCTAACCCTAACCCTAACCCTAACCCTAACCCAAACCCTATGCCGCCAGGGGGCGTTTCCGAGCGGCCCGAGGGCGAAAAAATGGCGCTGGGCGCGGGCCTAGCGGCCGCCGGGAACCGCTTCGCGGAAGGTAAGTCGCGCGCCGCCGGCCGGGGCCCCCGCCCGCCGGGGGGGCGTGGCCAGGAGGCGGCTGGGGGCGGGACGGGGGCGTGGCAGGTCCCGGGCGGTGGGCGGGGCCGAACCCTGACACTCACCCTAACCCTAACCCTAACCCTAACCCTAACCCTAACACTAACCCTAACCCTAACCCTAACCCTAACCCAAACCCTATGCCGCCAGGGGGCGTTTCCGAGCGGCCCGAGGGCGAAAAAATGGCGCTGGGCGCGGGCCTAGCGGCCGCCGGGAACCGCTTCGCGGAAGGTAAGTCGCGCGCCGCCGGCCGGGGCCCCCGCCCGCCGGGGGGGCGTGGCCAGGAGGCGGCTGGGGGCGGGACGGGGGCGTGGCAGGTCCCGGGCGGTGGGCGGGGCCGAACCCTGACACTCACCCTAACCCTAACCCTAACCCTAACCCTAACCCTAACCCTAACCCTAACCCTAACCCTAACCCTAACCCTAACCCAAACCCTATGCCGCCAGGGGGCGTTTCCGAGCGGCCCGAGGGCGAAAAAATGGCGCTGGGCGCGGGCCTAGCGGCCGCCGGGAACCGCTTCGCGGAAGGTAAGTCGCGCGCCGCCGGCCGGGGCCCCCGCCCGCCGGGGGGGCGTGGCCAGGAGGCGGCTGGGGGCGGGACGGGGGCGTGGCAGGTCCCGGGCGGTGGGCGGGGCCGAACCCTGACACTCACCCTAACCCTAACCCTAACCCTAACCCTAACCCTAACACTAACCCTAACCCTAACCCTAACCCTAACCCTAACCCTAACCCAAACCCTATGCCGCCAGGGGGCGTTTCCGAGCGGCCCGAGGGCGAAAAAATGGCGCTGGGCGCGGGCCTAGCGGCCGCCGGGAACCGCTTCGCGGAAGGTAAGTCGCGCGCCGCCGGCCGGGGCCCCCGCCCGCCGGGGGGGCGTGGCCAGGAGGCGGCTGGGGGCGGGACGGGGGCGTGGCAGGTCCCGGGCGGTGGGCGGGGCCGAACCCTGACACTCACCCTAACCCTAACCCTAACCCTAACCCTAACCCTAACACTAACCCTAACCCTAACCCTAACCCTAACCCTAACCCTAACCCAAACCCTATGCCGCCAGGGGGCGTTTCCGAGCGGCCCGAGGGCGAAAAAATGGCGCTGGGCGCGGGCCTAGCGGCCGCCGGGAACCGCTTCGCGGAAGGTAAGTCGCGCGCCGCCGGCCGGGGCCCCCGCCCGCCGGGGGGGCGTGGCCAGGAGGCGGCTGGGGGCGGGACGGGGGCGTGGCAGGTCCCGGGCGGTGGGCGGGGCCGAACCCTGACACTCACCCTAACCCTAACCCTAACCCTAACCCTAACCCTAACCCTAACCCTAACCCTAACCCTAACCCTAACCCTAACCCTAACCCAAACCCTATGCCGCCAGGGGGCGTTTCCGAGCGGCCCGAGGGCGAAAAAATGGCGCTGGGCGCGGGCCTAGCGGCCGCCGGGAACCGCTTCGCGGAAGGTAAGTCGCGCGCCGCCGGCCGGGGCCCCCGCCCGCCGGGGGGGCGTGGCCAGGAGGCGGCTGGGGGCGGGACGGGGGCGTGGCAGGTCCCGGGCGGTG
>NW_022143479.1:17500-22046 GCF_007565055.1 Rhinopithecus roxellana
GCCGGGAACCGCTTCGCGGAAGGTAAGTCGCGCGCCGCCGGCCGGGGCCCCCGCCCGCCGGGGGGGCGTGGCCAGGAGGCGGCTGGGGGCGGGACGGGGGCGTGGCATGTCCCGGGCGGTGGGCGGGGCCGAACCCTGACACTCACCCTAACCCTAACCCTAACCCTAACCCTAACCCTAACCTAACCCTAACCCTAACCCTAACCCTAACCCTAACCCAAACCCTATGCCGCCAGGGGGCGTTTCCGAGCGGCCCGAGGGCGAAAAAATGGCGCTGGGCGCGGGCCTAGCGGCCGCCGGGAACCGCTTCGCGGAAGGTAAGTCGCGCGCCGCCGGCCGGGGCCCCCGCCCGCCGGGGGGGCGTGGCCAGGAGGCGGCTGGGGGCGGGACGGGGGCGTGGCAGGTCCCGGGCGGTGGGCGGGGCCGAACCCTGACACTCACCCTAACCCTAACCCTAACCCTAACCCTAACCTAACCCTAACCCTAACCCTAACCCAAACCCTATGCCGCCAGGGGGCGTTTCCGAGCGGCCCGAGGGCGAAAAAATGGCGCTGGGCGCGGGCCTAGCGGCCGCCGGGAACCGCTTCGCGGAAGGTAAGTCGCGCGCCGCCGGCCGGGGCCCCCGCCCGCCGGGGGGGCGTGGCCAGGAGGCGGCTGGGGGCGGGACGGGGGCGTGGCAGGTCCCGGGCGGTGGGCGGGGCCGAACCCTGACACTCACCCTAACCCTAACCCTAACCCTAACCCTAACCCTAACACTAACCCTAACCCTAACCCTAACCCTAACCCTAACCCTAACCCAAACCCTATGCCGCCAGGGGGCGTTTCCGAGCGGCCCGAGGGCGAAAAAATGGCGCTGGGCGCGGGCCTAGCGGCCGCCGGGAACCGCTTCGCGGAAGGTAAGTCGCGCGCCGCCGGCCGGGGCCCCCGCCCGCCGGGGGGGCGTGGCCAGGAGGCGGCTGGGGGCGGGACGGGGGCGTGGCAGGTCCCGGGCGGTGGGCGGGGCCGAACCCTGACACTCACCCTAACCCTAACCCTAACCCTAACCCTAACACCTAACCACTAACCCTAACCCTAACCCTAACCCTAACCCTAACCCTAACCCAAACCCTATGCCGCCAGGGGGCGTTTCCGAGCGGCCCGAGGGCGAAAAAATGGCGCTGGGCGCGGGCCTAGCGGCCGCCGGGAACCGCTTCGCGGAAGGTAAGTCGCGCGCCGCCGGCCGGGGCCCCCGCCCGCCGGGGGGGCGTGGCCAGGAGGCGGCTGGGGGCGGGACGGGGGCGTGGCATGGTCCCGGGCGGTGGGCGGGGCCGAACCCTGACACTCACCCTAACCCTACCCTAACCCTAACCCTAACCCTAACTAACCCTAACCCTAACCCTAACCCTACCCTAACCCAAACCCTATGCCGCCAGGGGGCGTTTCCGAGCGGCCCGAGGGCGAAAAATGGCGCTGGGCGCGGGCCTAGCGCCGCCGGGAACCGCTTCGCGGAAGGTAAGTCGCGCGCCGCCGCCGGGGCCCCCGCCCGCCGTGGGGGCGTGGCCAGGAGGCGGCTGGGGGCGGACGGGGGCGTGGCAGGTCCCGGGCGGTGGGCGGGGCCGAACCCTGACACTCACCCTAACCCTAACCCTAACCCTAACCCTAACCCTAACCCAACCCCTATGCCGCCAGGGGGCGTTTCCGAGCGGCCCGAGGGCGAAAAAATGGCGCTGGGCGCGGGCCTAGCGGCCGCCGGGAACCGCTTCGCGGAAGGTAAGTCGCGCGCCGCCGGCCGGGGCCCCCGCCCGCCGTTGGGGGCGTGGCCAGGAGGCGGCTGGGGGCGGGACGGGGGCGTGGCAGGTCCCGGGCGGTGGGCGGGGCCGAACCCTGACACTCACCCTAACCCTAACCCTAACCCTAACCCTAACCCTAACACTAACCCTAACCCTAACCCTAACCCTAACCCTAACCCAAACCCTATGCCGCCAGGGGGCGTTTCCGAGCGGACCGAGGGCGAAAAAATGGCGCTGGGACGCGCGGCCTAGCGGCCGCCGGAACCGCTTCGCGGAAGGTTAAGTCGCGCGCCGCGGCGGGGGACCCCGCCCGCCGGGGGGGCGTGGCCAGGAGGCGGCCTGGGGCGGACGGGGCGTGGCATTGTCCCGGGCGGTGGCATGGGCCAGAACCCTGACACTCAACCTACCCTAACCTAAACCCTAACCCTTAACCCTAACACTAAACCCTAAACCAACCTAAACTAACCATAACTTAACCCTAACCCTAACCCTAACCCTAACCCTAACCCTAACCCTAACCCTAACCCTAACCCTAAACCCTAACCCTAACCCTAACCCTAACCCTAACCCTAACCCTAACCCTAACCCGAACCCTAACCCTAACCTAACCCTAACCCTAACCCTAACCCTAACCCAAACCCTAACCCTAACCCTAACCCTAACCCAACCCTAACCCTAACCCTAACCCCAAACCCTAACCCTAACCCGAACCCTAACCCTAACCCTAACCCCTAACCCCCTAACCCTAACCCTAACCCGAACCAACCCTAACCCAACCCTAACCCTAACCCTAACCCTAACCCTAACCCTAACCAACCCTAACCCTAACCCTAACCTAACCCTAACCCTAACCCTAACCCTAACCCTAACCCTAACCCTAACCCTAACCCTAACCCTAACCCTAACCCTAACCCTAACCCTAACCCTAACCCTAACCCTAACCCTAACCCTAACCCTAACCCTAACCCTAACCCAAACCCTATGCCGCCAGGGGGCGTTTCCGAGCGGCCCGAGGGCGAAAAAATGGCGCTGGGCGCGGGCCTAGCGGCCGCCGGGAACCGCTTCGCGGAAGGTAAGTCGCGCGCCGCCGGCCGGGGCCCCCGCCCGCCGGGGGGGCGTGGCCAGGAGGCGGCTGGGGGCGGGACGGGGGCGTGGCAGGTCCCGGGCGGTGGGCGGGGCCGAACCCTGACACTCACCACTAACCCTAACCCTCAACCCTAACCCTAACCCTAACACCTAACCCTAACACTAACCCTAACCTAACCAACCCTATGCCGCCAGGGGGCGTTTCCGAGCGGCCCGAGGGCCGGAAAAAAATGGCGATGGGCGCGGGCCTAGCGGCCGCCGGGAACCGCTTCGCGGAAGGTAAGTCGCTCGCCGCCGGCCGGGGCCCCCGCCCGCCGGGGGGGCGTGGCCAGGAGGCGGCTGGGGCGGGACGGGGCGTGGCATGTCCCGGGCGGTGGGCGGGGCCGAACCCTGACACTCCACCCTAACCCTACCCTAACCCTACCCTAACCCTAACCCTAACCCTAACCCTACCCAACCCTAACCCTAACCCAAACCCTATGCCGCCAGGGGGCGTTTCCGAGCGGCCCGAGGGCGAAAAAAATGGCGCTGGGCGCGGGCCTAGCGGCCGCCGGGAACCGCTTCGCGGAAGGTAAGTCGCGCGCCGCCGGCCGGGGCCCCCGCCCGCCGGGGGGGCGTGGCCAGGAGGCGGCTGGGGGCGGGACGGGGGCGTGGCATGTCCCGGGCGGTGGGCGGGGCGAACCCTGACACTCACCCTAACCCTAACCCTAACCCTAACCCTAACCAACCTAACCCTAACCCTAACCCTAACCCTAACCTAACCCAAACCCTATGCCGCCAGGGGGCGTTTCCGAGCGGCCCGAGGGCGAAAAAATGGCGCTGGGCGCGGGCCTAGCGGCCGCCGGGAACCGCTTCGCGGAAGGTAAGTCGCGCGCCGCCGGCCGGGGCCCCCGCCCGCCGGGGGGGCGTGGCCAGGAGGCGGCTGGGGGCGGGACGGGGGCGTGGCATGTCCCGGGCGGTGGGCGGGGCCGAACCCTGACACTCACCCTAACCCTAACCCTAACCCTAACCCTAACCCTAACCCTAACCCTAACCCTAACCCTAACCCAACCCTATGCCGCCAGGGGGCGTTTCCGAGCGGCCCGAGGGCGAAAAAATGGCGCTGGGCGCGGGCCTAGCGGCCGCCGGGAACCGCTTCGCGGAAGGTAAGTCGCGCGCCGCCGGCCGGGGCCCCCGCCCGCCGGGGGGGCGTGGCCAGGAGGCGGCTGGGGGCGGGACGGGGGCGTGGCATGTCCCGGGCGGTGGGCGGGGCCGAACCCTGACACTCACCCTAACCCTAACCCTAACCCTAACCCTAACCCTAACCCTAACCCTAACCCTAACACTAACCCTAACCCAAACCCTATGCCGCCAGGGGGCGTTTCCGAGCGGCCCGAGGGCGAAAAAATGGCGCTGGGCGCGGGCCTAGCGGCCGCCGGGAACCGCTTCGCGGAAGGTAAGTCGCGCGCCGCCGACCGGGGCCCCCGCCCGCCGGGGGGGCGTGGCCAGGAGGCGGCTGGGGGCGGACGGGGGCGTGGCATGTCCCGGGCGGTGGGCGGGGCCGAACCCTGACACTCACCCTAACCCTAACCCTAACCCTAACCCTAACCCTAACCAACACTAACCCTAACCTAACCCTAACCCTAACCCTAACCCAAACCCTATGCCGCCAGGGGGCGTTTCCGAGCGGCCCGAGGGCGAAAAAATGGCGC
>NW_022143480.1:0-8390 GCF_007565055.1 Rhinopithecus roxellana
CACTTTTTAATGAGAAAACCATACTCTACCATGTAGATACATCTTTATGAATAGTTATACATCAAATAACATAGTAATCATCTTTATAAAGCCAAACTACAGGAGATGCTAGGAGACATAAAAGAAATCACATTGGCTGGACGTGGTGGCTCACACCTGTAATCCCAGCACTTTGGGAGCCGAGGCGGGCAGATCACGAGGTCAGGAGTTCGAGACCAGCCTGGCCAACATGGTAAAACCCTGTCTCTACTAAAATATAAAAATTAGCTGGGTGTGGTGGCGGGTGCCTGTAGTCCCAGCTACTTGGGAGGCTGAGGAAGGAGAATTGCTTGAACCTGGGAGGGGCAGGTTGCAGTGAGCTGAGATTGTGCCACTGCATTCCAGCCTGGGTGACAGAGCAAAACTCCATCTGGGGGTGGGGGAAGAAAGAAAGAGATCACATTAATCAGAGACGTTCATACAGCTTTCTTAATACAGGAAAGATGAAGTAGGCAAGAAATAAGGAGATTGAAAACCTAAACAACATAATCACTACAGGGGATCTTATAGATACAACTATGCCCTGTCAATAGAGAATACATCTTCTCAAGAGTTCATGCAACATCCACATAATTTGATTATATTATTACTACATGCGCACACACACAGTAAGTTTAACGGCATACTGGTAAACAAGTGGTTTGGGTTGGGGTCCGGGGGATCTGATTTATATCATTTACTGATTTCTTTGATGTAAATCCCTTGATGGAGCATAAATTGATAAATCAACAAGTGAAATAGACTCAATAACAGAACTAAAATTCATATGGAAATTTGGTATATAATAAAAGATAGACTTTTTAATAATTCAAGCTGGGACAACCCAGGAGCCATTTAGAAAAAGGGAAAATCAGATTCATAGCTTATATATACACAAAATTCCCTCAAAATACATCACAGATCTAAATGTACAAATGAAACCATATGATACCATAAAAAAATGAGTAAATTTCTTTTTCATTTCGGTGTAGGAAAAGGTTTTCTAATTATGCTTCAAAATCTATAGGCAGTAAAAAAAATAATTTTGACTACATAACATTAAATGTTTCGCGCAACAAAAATCATGATAACTGAAAAACTGGCAGAAAATATTTAACATATAGAGTAAGGCCTAATAGTTCTTACATATAAAGAAATCTTAAAATTGAGGAACCAAGGACCAAAACCCCAGCATAAATTGAGAAAGAGGCATAATTAGACAATCCAAAAAGTAAGATGTAAAATCAGCTTTTAAACATATGAAAAATGTTGACATTAAGAAATATAAATTAGTTAAAAAAGAAAAAGAAAAAGTCTCGTCTGTCTCCCAGACTAGAGTGCAGTTGCGCGATCCTGGCTGACTGCAAGCTCTGCCTCCCGGGTTCATGCCATTCTCCTGCCTCAGCCTCCGTAGCACCTGGGAGCACAGGTGCCCACCAGCACGCCTGGCTAATTTTTTGTATTTTGAGTAGAGACCAGGTTTCACCTATTATACCAGGATGGTCTCCATCTCCTGACCTCGTGATCCGCCCCCCTCAGCCTCCCAAAGTGCTGGGATTACAGGCGTGAGCCACCGTGCCCGGCGGACCCATTTCTAACACTATGAAAATATTAGCAACAATCTAAATGTTCATCCATGGTGGAGGGTGCTAATGGCTTGAATGTGTTCTCCCAAATTTCATCTGTTGGCAACTTAATCCTCAAATTCATATGTTTATGGCATTTGGACATGGGACCTTTGGGAAGTAATTGAAATTAGATAAGGTCATCAGCCTGAGGACTTTATAATGGGACTGATGACTTTATAAGAAGAAGGAGAGACCTGAGCTGACACCACATTCTTGCCTTCTGGTTATATGATGCCCTCTGCCATGCTACAATGTAGCAAGAAGGCCCTCACCAGATGCTGAGCGGATGCTGGTGCCATACTCTTGGACTTTCCAGCCTCCAGAATGATAAGCTAAGTAAACCTCTCTTCTTACTAAATTAGTCTGTGATATTCAGGTATAGCAAAAGACTTCAACAAAGGTTGAAGAAACTACAGTACCTCCATACAACGGAGTTCTGTGTACTTGTAAAAGGAATGAGCAAGGTCTCTATGAGCTGATATAGAATACTTTTCCAGGATATGTTGGTTAGGTGAATAAAGCAAAAACAAAAAGCATCTGTAATAAGCTATCCTTCATGTGAGGAAGAATAGAATATAGGAAAATACATATATGTTCATTTGTACAAAATGCATATGGGAAGGTTGAATCAAACTGACAGGCTCAATTTAAAACTCGTTTCATGAACTCTGGGTGAAATACAGTTCTAATAAAGATGTATCTGGCCAATGACAGTTTTAGCTTTTAATCAGACGCTAATTTTCCGAGGGTAAGAGATAGAATAATTCACTCAACTGCCTTTTGTGTAGCTAGTTCTATTTGTCACCTTTGTTCAATATGTGATAGAGCTTCCAACCATTATAGTCAGTGCAATTGAGGAAAAAGATTGTAGATTGATGCAAAACGCTGATGACCTCCCCCTTGCAACCAGTGGCATATGTAGTTTGAGTTAACTATAAACAAGGCTTCCTGTCTCTGTGTGGACCCTCAAAACTGCTGTTTTTATATTAAGTACTAAGGAGCCCTGTACTGAGGAAACTAGGCTTGAAGGTTAGCAGTTGCTCACATTTCCCTGTTAGAGTGGAGTATCTCCAGTGTTTTGTGGATCATTATCAAGAGCCTGTGGAAATGCAAATAAAGCCAGTCTTGTTATTACAATTTGGGCTATATGTTACCAGGGAAAACAGTAAGAGAAAGGCAGAAATAACAGAACTGAGAGGTAAAGTTCTAATATGGTGTAGCTGCATCTGTGCTTACGTTATAAATAGGAATAGGAAAAAAAATAACATTTTAGAGAGGCAGCCAGGTATGGGAAAAGAATAGGAGGTTTGCCTCAGACCCAAATTTAAATCCTGATTCAGGTACTTATTAGATGTAACTTTTGTAAACTGTGTAACTTCTCAGAGTCTGTTTCCTTTTCTGTAAGGTAGGGATAAGATCACCCCTTTTTTGAGCTGTTGTGAGAATTGGATAAGGAACTGTATATCTGGCATATACTAGGTTTATAAAAGGTGGTGCTTCCCTCCCTCTGATACTTATAGTTTTGTATGTTTATATTCATTTTTGTATTGTTTTTCTCTTTTGTTTCAGATCTCATTCATTGTCTTGGCTGCATAATTATTAGAGTTCCCCAGGGTTGACTGCTGACTGCCGTTTTTGCTTATTGTTTCTTCCATAGAGGTCTCTCTGCCTGTAGTTTTAACTATGATTTTCTTTCCCTGAGAAGAAACAATACCAGTACCAATTTATGAACTGTTGATACTAACTCCAAAGAAGAATGTTGCAAAACTACTTTGATTTCCAACTATGGATCATTAATCTTGCTATCTTTAAAGGCCTCTTATGTGTAAGGTATTACCTACTAGTCTTCTGAAGAACTCTGGTTGTAAAAAAAGTTTATAATTAAAGGAGAATGATACAGGTGAAATATAGATGCATTGACCATGTTATGGGGCATTAGAAAATGGAGCCATTAATTAGGATCAGAGAAATCTTTTTTTAAAAAGAAGCATTTAAAGTGGATCTTAAAGGAGGAAAATTTCAAGAGGAAAATTATTTGAGAAATTGATTATTTGGTGTTACAGCTTAATTTTATTCAAAGCATATGAAAGGGGGAGAGCAGAAATCAAAGAGCTCTAAGTGAATAAGCATTCACATGTTCCTCATTTTTATGTTTATGTTGGGCAGAAAATTGCTGCAGGGGAGAGAAAAGGCACTTTTCCCCCACGAGTCATTTGCAAGTCATAGAACCAAAATCAGGAAATTACCTTTTATTTTATTGAGGCTGAGGTCTTGGTTTAATGGAAACTACTCACTAGAGAGATAAGAGAAATAATCTCAATTAAGTTCATATTCCATCTTGTTATGTAGAAACAGCAGAGCATTGAAGCTGAGCTGCAGACAAGAGACTTGTGGCTAGTAATTTGATGTGGCTCTAATGGAAGCTAGTACACCAATTAGAGACACAAGTCCAGGTTGCACTGTGTTATGGGAGAGGCTTGTAAAATGATGGCCATATTATCAGTAGTCACAGTTGATTTGTGTAAGAAGACTTTGTAGTTTATCAATGTGTGTGATGCTTTGAACAGAATAGTTATCCAGTTTTTATTCATGGCATGAAGGACGTGGCCTCCAGAGTCAGGAAATCTAGACTCACAGCTGTGTGACTTGGTCTTTGGGAACCTCACTTTCTTTATGAATAAAATGAACCAATGTTAATACTAACTAGGGTTGGTGAAGAGAGCAAAAGTACAACTACAGACAAACAGGGCTTAAAACTGTTTAAGACTTTCATTCATGTCAGTTACTATTCAAGGGAGCATTAACAAATTAAACTACCTGACCTACGGCATAGTTTACCATGGAATGAAAAAGCATTCTGCAAAGAAAACAAGAAGGGAATTATTGAGTTTTTAACTTGTGTGGTTTAAATAAACTCTCCATATAGCCTATATAGAGGCTCTCTCTGGTCTCCAAAAGTGTGTTTTTCAAACTGTAGGTTTTAACTTGCTACTAGGTCATGGAATCAGTTTAGAGTTGTTACTGGGATTTTTAAAACTAATGAATCAGAAAAAGTAGAATAGAATACAATAGAAAATATCAAACCACCTCATAAGAGTACTAATTAATAAAAAATGTTATTATTCTATGCCTATACTCATACATATACACACATGTATGCTTTAACAAAGATGAGTTAGAAATGGCACATGTATTTGTGTTAAAATGGCTTGCAGTCAGCATTTGAAAAAGTTTATTCTGGAGTGTCGCTGAGAATTGTACTCTCAAATATCTCCTTCTATTTCTCATAAGCTTTACTTTCTACATTCTCAACTGCCCACTTGACATATTCACTAGGTTGTTTAGCTTTTTTCTTAAACTGATATTCCTAAAAATGAACCCTCTCTACCTTCAGATCATTTTATCCTGCCCATTTTTTATTTTATGTATTCATTATACACTCAGTTACTCTTGGTCAAGCCCTTAGTAGCTTCAGCTCTTGCCTTTCTCTTCACTCTTTCCCATCTTTAATCAGTGAGTATAAAGAGTTTATGAAATTGACCTTAATTAAGTAACTAGTATTAGTCACTATGCCACATGCTTTATATATGTTGTTTCATGGAATTCTTACCATATCCTTATAATGAAATGTTGAGTAACCAGCCAGATGTTACACGCATTGTATTTATGTAGATCAGTTCTTTTAGCTCAATCATCTTAGATCTATCTGGCTTCAAGCCTCAATGCTTTGTTACATCCTGCCACCTTCCCAAATGCCCTCTTTAAAATTATTTCTTCAGGAGCTCAGCATGATATTACAGTAGTTATAATCCAGAATTATAATCGCTACATGGTTCTGGGTTTAATCAAGGCTCATATTGCTGGAAAGGACTTCAGAGCTGTAAACTCTTATTTTGAAAAAGACATAATTAAGACTTAAGTAGGTTAAGTGACTTCTCTGAAGACACAGGCTAATTAGAGGCAGAGCTCTGACCAGAATTCAGGTCTTGGTTTCAGTGTAGTGATGTTTTTATCTTTTCTACCAGCCTAAGGAGCTAGCACAAAGGGTAGAAAAATGAAAAACAGGATCCACAGAACAAAGAGCTATTGAATACCCTACGGTGTCAGAGTCTTTAGAAGAAATTGATTCCTTATTAAGTCCTTAGGATCAGAAATCCTTTGAGATTTTCTTCTGAATCCTCATGGGTCAATATCCTTCTAAAAGCTCTTTGCTGGCCAATGTTCTGTATGTTGCTTGCATTAAATTCCTTCAAGGAAAAAGAATAAAGTTGTTAAGAGAAGCTGAAATTCTATAACTTAGTCTTCTAATAAGTTGAAGGATTCCAAGTTTTAGAGAAAGACTTACTGAATCTTAATTTTATCTTTCCTTTGGACTCCAGCTGACCAAGTAAGGGTAGAATTCAAGGTAGGCTCAGGATTGTGGAGGCAGTAAGAGAGTTCTTCATTCCTGCTCTTCATCCTTCCACTTCATCCCTTAATACACTACTGGGTTATCCCAACCTTGGTCTGCTCACTCGTTCACTCATTTCAACTTTTGGCAGCTACACAATGATATTTACGTTTTGAATTTGGCTTAAAGATAAGGTTTCCTTTACCTCCGTGTCTACCAACCCCATTCCCAATAAAACTGCTTTTGCAGTGCATTTACTTTCTTTGTCGAGAGGTAGGTTCTTAGTCCAGATTTCTGGCAAGTTTTCAGGCAATACTTGGTAAAGATGGCACAGTGGTTAAATTATTTTTTTTTTTTAGACAGTCTCACTCTGTCACCAAGGCTGGAGTGCAATGGTGTGATCTTAGCTCACTGCAAACTCTGCCTCTCAGGTTCAAAGGATTTTCCTGCCTCAACCTCCCAAGTAGCTGGTAAAATGATCTCCTTAACATTGGGCTTCCAGATTTTTGAAATACACAGTGGTGTCTAAAAAATATGCATCTTTATTTGAACACATTCTCTTTATGAGAGACCATTTCAAAATGCAAAAGTTTTGGATTTTTGATAGACTTACGTGAGTTTTTAGATTAAAGGCATATACTTTAAACAAATGATTTTGATAAACACTCTCCTGCATTTATATAGGCCCACGATAAAAGCATAAAGTTGTTTTGTTCATTACAGTTTAAAATAATCATTTCAGATGGACCACAATTTATGTCACACTATAATTTTATTTACCAGGTGAGAGGTCTATTAATATCCCGAATTTAATGTTTGTTTGTTTTTATTTAGAAGGAAAAATATTCCAAAATAAACAGAAATTGAATGCTCCTCAGCACCATACGTGCCATGGTCTTTCCTACCTTTGTGTCTGCATTTGTGCTCATCTTTGCCAGCTTCCATCTGGAATTCCCACCCAGCCAGCTCTTCTGTAAACTCTGCTCAGTTAAACAGGATGTTCCTGAAGCTGCCAGAGAGTCCTTGTCATATCTTAGGAGCACAAGTTCTATAAGGTGTTCTTCTGAGTCGTCATGGTTAATATGATTCTTAGATACCTTTATTGGTCAAATGCTGTGTGAGTTATTTGAATATAATTCCCTCAGGAAAAGAATAAAATTGTTATAATTCCCAGTTGCACCATGAAAATTTATTTTACTACATTAGCCCACACATACGGTTCAGCATTCTTAGAATTACTACACTTAAGTCCACACAGTTTAGTAGTTAATTTTTCTCTAATTTTTTTGAATGTTACTTTGGATTCACATTTAAAGAAAATCTATTAAGCACCTGCTATGTAAGGCACAATTTGGCACTATGGGAGATTTTTAAAAACAGAGAAATTGTCACTGACTTCAAATCATTGACCCAACCATTCATTCGACAACCATCTATTGAACATTTTCTGTGTGATAGGCCCTGTGTTAGTGTATTAGTCTGGGTTCTCTAGAGGGAGAAAGATGGAGGCCAAAAGACTTGAGCAGTCTAGTCTTTTCACATTCTTCTGCCTGCTTTTGTTCTGGCCATGCTGGCAGCTGATTAGATGCTGCCCACCCAGATTGAGGTGGGTCTGCCTTTCCCAGTCCACTGACTCAAATATTAATCATCTTTGGCAACATCCTCACAGACACACCCAGGAACAGTACTTTGTATCCTTCAATCCAATCAAATTGACACCCAATATTAACCATCACAAGTCAAGTCTACCCCATGTCAACTTGAACCCATATACATCTCCTGAGATCATATATAGTTTTCAAATAAAAACAATAAGGTCATAACCACACCTAACATAATACAACTATCCTTCCTACCACCAGAAATGCACCAACCCCCAACCCAAATGCATACATAAAGTTGACAACACTTAAATGCTGATATGAAGTGAATCTTTTGCCACCTGTTAAAGGAAAAAGCAAATAAAATGAAGATATTTTCTTAGTATAGGTGTATACATGCACAAACATGTTCTTAACAAAATGAGGGGATACTCATGACAACTACAGTCCTCATTTCTGCAACTGGTCATGTGGTTGAAGCTGATATTGTTGACTACCTTCTACCCATTCTGTATTACCTTTGCCTTCAGCAAGCACTTCAGCAGGTCATGGTTTTTTACCTGGTGGAGTGACCCAAACCTTCATTCCTGAAGGGTCTGGACCATTTGCAGTCCTGCCTGGATTGGGCTGTTGTAGTTTCCCATTGACCTTAATCACAGGGCATGACAGTTTAAGAGACACCCTAAGGGATCTCCTGTATTCCATGCATACTCTTCCTTATCTCGTTGTAGAGTAGTAGACTGATTTCATCTT
>NW_022143481.1:0-18260 GCF_007565055.1 Rhinopithecus roxellana
TTTCTTTCTTTCCTTCCTTCCTTCCTTCCTTCTTCCTTCTTCCTTCTTCTTCTTCCTTCCTTCCTTCCTTCCTTCCTTCCTTCCTTTCCTTCCTTCCTTCCTTCTTTCTTTCTTTCTTTCTTTTCTCTTGATACAGAACCTTGCTCTTTTGCCCAGGCTGGAGTGCAATGGTGCACTCTCGGCTCATTGCAACCTCCACCTCCTGGGTTCAAGAAATTCTCCTGCCTCAGCCTCCTGAGTAGCTAGATTACAGGCAGTTGCCACCATGCCCGGCTACTTTTTGTATTTTTTAGTAGAGACAGGGTTTCACCATGTTGGTCAGGCTGGTCTCAAACTCCCGACCTCAGGTGATCCACCTGCCTCGGCCTCTCAAAGTGCTGGGATTACAGATGTGAGCCACCGTGCCTGCCTTTCCCCATGTATGTTCTTAACACCTTTGTCAAAAACTAGTTGGCTGTAAAATATGGCATGATTTCTGAGTTCTCTATTCAGTTCTATTGGCCGATGTGTTTGTTTTTATACCAATACCATGCAGTTTGATTATAATAGCTTTACAGTATATTTAAAAATCAGGTAACATGCCTGTAGATTTGCTTCTTTTGTTCAGTAGTGCTTTGGTTGTTTGGGGTCATTAGTGGTTCCATGTAAATTACAGGATTGTTTTTCTATGTTTATAAAGAATGTCATTGCTATTTTAATGAGGATTGCATTGAATCTGTACATTGCTTTGTGTACTATGGTCATTTTAAGAATATTAATACTTCTGATCTATAAGCATGGAATATCTTTCCATTTGTTAGTGTCCACTTCAATTTATTTTATAAATTTTTTCTAATTTTCCTTGTAGAGGTCTTTCACCTCCTTGGTTAAATTTATTCCTAGCTATTTCATTTTTTGTACCTATTTTAAAAGGGATTGCTTCCTTTATTTCTTTTTCAGCTACTTTGTTCCTGATGTGTATGAAAACTATCGATTTTGGCCCAGTTGCAGTGGCTCATGCCTGTAATCCCAGCACTTTGGGAGGCTGAGGCGGGAGGATCACGAGGTCAGGAGATCGAGAGCATCCTGGCCAACATGAGAAACCATGTCTCTACTAAAAAAAATACAAAAATTAGCCAGGTGTGGTGGCGCGCTCCTGTAGTCCCAGCTACTCAGGAGGCTGAGGCAGGAGAATCGCTTGAACCCAGGAGGTGGAGGCTGCAGTGAGTTGAGATTGAGCCACTGCCCTCCAGCCTGGGTGACAGAGAAGACCCTGTCTCAAAAAAAAAAAAAAAAAAAAAAAAAAAAAAAAAAACAAAAAAAAAAAACCAATTTTGTATGTTGATTTTTTTTTTTTTTTTTTTTTTGCAAAATTACTTAATTTGTGTATCAGTCCTGAGTTCTTGGTGTAGTCTTCTTCACATTTTTCTAGATATAAGATCATGTTGTCTGCAAAGGGAGACAATATGACTTACTTTTTCCAAATTGGAAGGCTTTCATTATTTTCTTTTGCCTGATTGTTCAGGTTAAGAATTCTACAACTATATAGAAAAAGAATGGTGAAAGTAGGCTTCTTTGTATTTTTTCAGTTGTTAAAGGAAAGGCTTTTAGCTTTTCCACATTAAGAATAAAGTTGTTCTAGTATATTTATGAAATTCTTGATTATCTTTTTTATTTCATTTATCAAATTCTTTAGTCTCAGGATTTGTGGTTCTTTTTATAACTATCTCTTTGTTGAACATGTCATTGAGGTCATGAACTAAATTTATGATTTGTTTATATTGCCAATCTGTGTTATCTTACTGAGCTTCTTTAATATTACTATTTTAGTATTTCAGGCATTTTACTTGTTTTTCTTCCACTGGAATCTGTTGCTAGAAAATTTTTGTGTTGCTTTGGAAATGTCACATTTCCTCACTTTTTCATATTTATTGTGTCCTTATATTGATATCTGTGCATCTGATAATTTCTTTCAATTTTATTCCTTGGTTTTCATAAGGAAATACTTTTTCCTATAGATATATCTATATTATTGGTTTGAGTAGGGCACTTTGGTTTTGATTCTGGATGAGTGCAGTAGTGTAGTCACGTGTGATTTCTTCAGCTGTAATCAGTGTCAGTGGTGCCTTCAAGTTCCTAAGTTGCTTAGACTGCTGTTGTTAGTAAAGTCTATGGTGAAGTTGCTAGAAGTGGTGTCACCATGCGGGTTGGTGCTCATGCTTCAGTAGTTGCAGCAGTGGATTAACTTTGCTGCTCCTTGGGCCACCAGATGGTGTATGTAGGCACCAGTGGTAGCAAGTCAGGGCAAGAGGATCGTTGGGCTTTTATGTAGCTTGCTCAGGTAATGGCAGTATAGTAGCAATGGGGCTGGTAGATGGGCAGTTCTATAAGACCTTGGGTGATATGCGTGGCATTGTCAATGATAATTGTGTCAATAAGCCAAAGCTTGATCCTCCTTGTGGTATGCAGTAGTGCCAATCACAGCAATGGCAAACTGGGTGGGCCAGTCTCCAGGACCCCAAGTGATGTGTACAAGTGAGTGCCAGCAGTGATGGTGGCAGCATGCTCAAGAGATCTGTCCTCTGGCTCTGCATTGATGTTGGCAGTGTCGGGCAAGATGAATTAGCCCCCATACCCCCAGATGATGTGTAGGAGCACTGGCAGACTGGATGGGCCTCTCTTCAGACTCCCTGGAGGTGTGCACAGGCACTGGTGACGTGGGTAGAGCATGGTGATCCCCAGGCCCCCATTGACACATGGGCACTAGCAGGTGCAGCACCAGGTGGAATGGGCCTATACTCAAACTCACTGATGAGGCACATGGATTCATATTGTGGTGAATAGGGCAGGTCAGTCTCCAGGCCCCTGAATGGTATGCTCAGGCACGAGACATACTGGCTGAACCTGTTGTCAGGTTTTCCGATAGTACCTGTGCATCAGTGGTGACAGGCTGAGGAGGTCCTTAGTTATACTCTCGTTACCTGAAACTATAGAATTATTTTTATCGTGTCCACCATTCCCTGTCAAGGCAAATGTCCTGTTAAACATTTTGCTGTGTCACAATATATGATGATTTTAAAGTAAAAGCCAAACCAAAAAAAAAAAAAAAGAGGAACAAACAAACAAAAACTAACACAACTTCTGAAAAATTATATTAAATATTATCAGGTACTTATTTCCTGTTTGACACTAAAATATTGCATTATAGTTTGAGTATTGAATGCATGCTTATTAACGGTAGGTCATCCTCCTGTTCTTAGTTTATTGATTATCCACTCATTAGTGTTTATGTCATTGTCTATTTCAGTAATTATCTGATGTTTTATTAATACAAATTATGTATTTTTTAAATCTCCAATTATCTATGACGCACAGATTTATTAGGGAGAGAGATTTCGTTTTCAGAATTGGACTGGTACCATCTAGTGATACAAAATGTATTTTCCCTTTTTTATGCATCATCTAATTTGGGTTAGCAGCTCTTACCCAAGGCGTTGGAGAATTAGTCTCCCTCTAATTGCACCAGGTGATTGGCACAAAGGTTCCTATCAGCTTAGGATGCTGCTAAGTAGTGTTTCTTCTTGTCTACCACTTCCTGCTTTTACAAAGATATGATATTTTCTGTATTGTGTATTTGTTTTTAGAGACTATAACATCATGGCTTACTCTCTCACTCTGAATGACAAGTTTTAATTGTGAAGTTATTGGAATCATCTTTTTTATGCATATGCCTATGAGGTTATTAAAATTTGCATGTCAAACGTTACTGCTGGCTGAACCTCATTAGTGATAATTTTGCAGGAATCATTGCTTAACATAATTTCATGTTGAACAGTGAACATATGCAGAACTGAGGTTCATTTCTCAACAACGAGTTACATGTTTTAATCTTCATAATCATATATAATATGCCCTTAGCCATACATTATTAAATATTTGTCTCCCTACTTGTTGCAATTTTTTTCAGTTAGGCACTGGGGAGGATATAAAATTGTATTAAACATGTTGTAAGGACCTTATAATAAAATAATGGAGAATATGTGTTCAGAAATTACTATGATTCAAAGCAGCACATGTTATTTTATAGGAGTGCTATTATCACTAAGTTCTCTGAAGTTCCAGGAAAAGAGAGGTCATATCTTTATGTAGCATACAAACTGGATTTCACTTCAAAGATAAGTGAGATTTTGAGGATCACAGAGAATATTATAAGTGGAGACAATGGCATTAGTTAGAGCTGGTAAGGCCCAGAGCAATGGAAGTCATTCATTTAGTTGTAGGGTAGTTTATGCATAGGAAGATGACAGGAGAATGTGTTTCTAAAACAAAAAGGAAGAGGAAAAAGGAACTTCAGTGATTTACTGAGGAATTTTAACTTTTTGAGAAGGCAGAAAACTGGTATACTGTGATGTTACATTAGAAAGGTTGATTTGTTGGCCATAGAAAAGGTGGATTATGAGGGGCTGGCATGAGAATGGAGCAAGTGAGTCCGAGTTAGGAGAAGGTGTGATAGTTTAATGGTATTATATTTCTCTCTTATTTTGTACCTCTTATCTATCTACTGATATCATACATTTTCATGTATTATTATTTTGAATGTAGTCATTAGAAAACCAGACCAACCAGGTAATAGAAATAAGAAAGGAAAAAAAAAAAAAAAAGGTACGCAATACTTTGAAAAAAAAACCCTAAAAATTATTTGAGTTGACAGACTATATGTAAAATGAAATTTAAAAAAGAATGTTGATTTGGACTTCCACATATTTTGATCTTAGATATCTGGGAGAAGTATGGCAGAAATAGAAAAGTCAGATAAAAGGTACTCAGCTGGAATAAAAAATCAATTAAATTAAGACTGAGTACCTTAAGACATCTACACCAATATGTGTAACTAGAATTATGATTAGAATATAGGTGATGAGAAGGGTTGTTAATAAAGACTTGGAAGTCTTCATTATGTAGCTTAACATTGAATGTATGAGACTATATTAAATTACTTAGTGACAGACATTTACACAAATTTACTCTTACATTTTCTCCTAAGCTCCAAATACAAGTCTGCACATTGAAGTAATATCTCATCCATTTGAACTATTCAAATAAGAATTTGTGATAATTTGAAAGTAGCTATGCCATCTGTAAAAAACAGAACTTGCCAAGTAAAGCCATAGGGTAATCGAATTTGTAGATTGGGGAAAGAAAGAATAAACTGCTCAGGAGAACAAATTGTTTTCAAATATTCAAATTTGTTAGAGAAAAGCAGTCATTGAAACAAGGAATTGTGTAACTTCTTCAATAGATTACAACCTCTCAGAGGTCAAGAACAACTTTTTATATAGATATATATGACATACCAGTTGTAATACACTGAGTAAAATATGCATTGGCTGAATAAATGATTTGCTATGCTATTCAAATACTCCTTCCAACATGTTCAAAAGAGCAAAAACTGTGAAGTCCATCAGATGTGAGTTGGAGCACTGGCTATGGCACTTAGCAGATGTGTGACTTTGGAAAAAAATACTATTAAGCACAATTATAACAACAGCTATTTCTTGGGTTCATAATGAGTAATAAAATAACACATCCAAAAAAGTAATAAAAATATGTAAAATTAAGGCAAAACCCTCTATTTGATAATGCTTACTGATTGAAGCTCACTGTTATCTTCACTCTATCCTCATTTTACTTCCAAAGAGGATGTAGGTAGCTATGTATTGATTGGGTTAAAATATACTGATTAAGTCATTGTGCAGTTTAGTGGGCGTCTTATTATTCTGAAAAAGGCAGATAAGTTGGTGCCCATACGGGAATACTTTCTGGCATATTTCTCTTTTTAATGAGAGTCTGGAGAACATAGGTTTAGAGTTTTGATGCTTTGAGATCTGTACCTCCATAAGGTCACCTAGGATAAGGGTTAAGGGCATCTCTAGTCCAGGTATTGGCAGAAAAACATTATTTCTCTTCTAAGCTATGCTGTTTTGAGTTGGTTTCTTGCTGACTTGATGCTCTGTTCTATCTTTTTTTTTTTCTTTTGTTGAGTTGGTTTCTTACTGACTGAATCATCTTTCTGGATTGGTCATTTCTGCCACTGGAATTGCGATAGATTAGCAGAGTATTTCTGTGATCTGAGGGAAGGAAGGTTTGTAACAGACTACTCTGCCTCTTTTAGTTCCAGGCCTTATAACTACATCTGGTCTCAGCAAAAAGTTATTTTAATTGTTCATATAAGAGACCATATTAGCATTTTTGGCTAGACTTCAAAGTAGTATAAAATTATAAGGAGATAGAATGGAGAGGTTACCATGACTTTACTAAGCCAGGAGTCTGAGATTTTTACCTTCCAATCTCTGTATATTTGTATATTCCGATCTTTGTATATTTAAATGTTCATTGGTTCTCTTCGCACTAAAGTAGTTTGTTACTTTAGTGTGGGTAATGATGTATATGCAAAACCAAATATTATACCATCCGCATCTAGTAGGTATCCATAATTTATCTATAATGTTTGTACTCCATAAATATTTATTGAGTATCTTCTCCTTGTAAGTCAAAATGCTAAGAATTTTGAAGAATGCCAAAAGGAATTATATATACATTACCTCTATGAAACTTTCAGTATGATGTGGAAGAAAAGTTATATAAATAATTCAACAAGATGAGGGAGAATAATATTTTAAAATTTGATAATGATGATGACATTAACATAGAACAGGTGCCATAGCTTCTTGATACTTAACATGAAAAATAATTAAGTTGTAAATACAAAGTTTGAGATAAAGCCAGTATAAGCAGGTAGAGATACTTACTAATTAATTGGAAATGCAAGGCTAAATTTGCAAGAGAGCAAAGTGTTAGACTAGAGCAAGATGAAGAATATATGACATTAAAGACAGTAAACAAATCTGTGAAAGGAAGAGTAGAAAGTGGATAGGAGTGTAACAAACATTTCCAGTAAACTGTCAGATTATTTAGCATTCATTCCTTTAAAAGTATCTACTGATTCTCTAGCATTCATTTATTTAAAGTATATTTATTGAACATCTACTATATATCTCAGCTACTGTGGGATTCTGGAGTGAACAAAATAGTCTAAAAATCTCTGTCCACTTGGAGCTTATAGTTTAAGAGATGACACAAAACCAAGCAAATTTTTAAATATACAAAATACATTATGTGGAGATGAGAATGTTGAAGAAAAATGAAGACATGTAACAGGATGGGGGGCACTGAAACTGGAGAAGAGAATTTCTAGTTTATATAGAAAACTACTGAGAAAAGTCCAAAGCTGGCATGACACTGGAATGATAGGCACATGATGGAGAGCTGCTTTTCTTTTTCTTTTCTTTTCTTTTTTTTTCTTTTTTCTTTTTTTTGCTGAACTTTAGTCTTGTAAGTTTCCCCTTTCCTCAATAAAACCCATTTCTTAATCCATGAACTGTGATGTGGAATCTGTGTTACTCTCTGCGATAGAAAAGAATATAGCAAATTATTTGGAAAAGCCTTCAATATTCTCCTCCCTGTGTTTACGTATCTTCAGAATGTGATTTTGCAAGTAGTCCCATAAAGCTGTAGAGTATTCTCTCCACTTCTGAATTCTGAGCTTGCTTTGACCACTAGAATATGGCAAAAGTGTTATTGTGCCAGCACTGACAATAGACCTTAAAAGGCCTAGCACACTTTGGCTTACTATTTTAGTACCTTGTTTTTATGAGACCAGTCTTAACAAGCCAACCCCGGGAGATCTAACAGTTTTACTGGAGAAATATCTATGAGCCCAGCCAAGATCAGCAAAACTGCCCAACCAAAATTAGACTTACCATGTTTTAAATGGTGTTTTATGTCACTAATTTTGACACAGTTTATTATGTAGCAAAAGATAGTCCTTACTAAGTGTACATAAAATACATCTTTGAGCTTTTCATTAAAGCAGGGAAATAAAAACAGAGCAGCAGCTGGAGAAAGATGTGGGGACAAGAGACAATGTTTTATATATATATATATATATATATATATATACATAATTTCATATTATATAATTTTATATATATATGAAATTAGCAATCATAAAAAGGAATGAGTTTATGTCCTTTGCATAGGCATGGGTGGAACTGAAAGCCATTATTCTCAGCAAACTAATGCAGGAACAGAAAACCAAACATCACATGTTCTCACTTATAATTGGGAGCTGAACAATGAGAACACATGGACACAGGGAGGGGAACAACACACACAGGGGCCTGTTGGAGGGTAGGATCCAGGGAGAGAGAGCATTAGGAAAAATAGCTAATGTATGCTGGACTTAACACCTAGGTGATGGGTTGATACCTGCAGCAAACCACCATGGCACACGTTTACTTATGTAACAAACCTGCACATCCTGCATATGTACCCTGAAAATAAAAATAAAAAATTTAAAAAATAAAATTTTTATATTACATTGAAAATAATAGAATAGAAAAGAATTACTAACCTTAGAGTATAGAAATATGAGAGTATAAATTCCATAAGGACAGGAATTTTAAGGTTTTTTTTTTTTTTTCCACTATGTATTCCCAGTATCTAGAACAGTGTCTGGCATATAGTAAATGCCAAATAATATTTTATCAAATAATCAGTGAATTTAAGATACAGGCACATAGACATGATCTTTGTATGAATGATCCAATATCTTAAATGCTACATATAAAATAACAGACTCCTATGGTTGTCCACAAAATCTGCTTCTTCTTTGAACTTTATTCATTTGCTATATTTCTATTTATGTGTTTGTTCAAAAATATGTATTTGCTAAGTGAATTCCATGTGCCAGACACTGGGCTAAGTGCTGGAAATACAGCAGTGAAAAAAGAGACAAGCCTTATCCTTTTCATGGAGCTTGCTGCCTTATAGTTAGTGGAAGATAAATTTTAAAAGGAAAAGAAAAATAGAAATATTTAATTAGTTACAATGATGAAAAATGGCAGAAAGATTATAAACATATTTTTTAGGAGAATTATGTAAGGCATTATTATTTTTTAGTTATATCCACTAGAAATTTATAAATTTTTTTATTTCTCTCTTCTGTCAACTCCTATACATAGTAATTGTACATAGAATACATAGTAATTGTACATAGAATACATAGTAATTGTACATAGAATACATAGTAATTGTACGTATTTCTGGGGCATATGGGATATTTCAATACATATATACTATGTTTAATAATCAAATCACAGTAACTGGAATATCCATCACCTAAAACATATATCATTTCTTTGTATTGGGAATATTCAAATCCTCTTTTCTAGTTATTCTGAATATACAATAAATTATCGTTAACTATATTCACCCAACGATGCTATGGAACTCTAGCCCTATCCCTTTGTCCCTCTACCCTTGCCAGTCTCTGTAACTACAATTCTATTCCCAAAGTCTGTGAGATCAACTTTTTATCTACCAGATATGGGTTAAAACGTGGTATTTCTGTGTCTGCATCTGGCTGTCTTACCGAAAATTCAGCCATTCTATTTTGAATTACTTATTGGCACAAATGACAACTTAATTATATTTGAAAATACCTATCCTGGTCCATTGTGCTTACTAAATACTCAATATCTCATTCCAATTTATTGATTTTTAAATGAAAATTTAAAATAGCTAGCACTCAATTGTTCTTAGAAGTTTCAAGTATGCATTAATAATAATATAATGTAAAATATTAACAAATTCAGGCTTAATAAGATCAAGAGAACCAAGTCAAGCAGTCTACAAGGGACAACCTCCTGATGACAAAGAGGAGAGTAGTTTAGGTGACACATCAATCATTGGGATAATGAAGTATGAGTGTGGCAAATGGAAAACATCAGTACAATTTTAAACAAAGTATCAGTAATTATAATAATATTCCCAAGGCTTTTCTTACTGTCGACAAAGCATATTTCATCTCATTTAAACATATACTCACTTCTACAAATACTATTTTTCCACATTTTTGAAATTTTCAGCAGTAATTATATCTTAGATGAAATGAGACTACAGATCTCATCATAACAGAAAAGAAAAAAATGAGAAATCCAAGCCATTTTCTTCAGCAGAAGACAAGTGGAAACAAATAATAATGCTAAAGAAGAAAGATACTTTAGATTAGGCCAGGCTACTTATTCTCTGTTGTAGGCATGATTGTAATTTACAGACTCTGACATCAGCTCACTTAATATGCAAAGATTATCATTTTGTCCAATTAGTATTGCTTTTACATCAAAGCCTGTTTCTGCACCTGCAGTAGGACAGCTGAATGTGGCTAAAAGAACACTGTACAGTGATGACTTTATATTCCATTTTAAATTCCAGACTGTTAATGCTGAGTGCTGCCACACAATCTTGCCACATTTCTCTGAGGAGTCTTTTAACAATGCATCTCATCACCTTCTAAAATTTCAGTATTTAGTATCCAGGGTTAATCTTGGTGTCTTTTCTCTTCTCTGCTTATGCCTGACCTTTTATTATGCCATTCTGTCTTTTGCCTTTTAATATCTTCTATTTCTGATGATATGCATATTTTTATATCCAATTAAAATATGTCTCCTAACTACCAAATTATATACATGTGCTTTGCCTATTTAACATCTTGATCTGTGTGTCTGTTAAATATCTCGCATCCAGCATGTCCAAACATGTCTCCCAAGACCCACTTTTATCACAATCATCCTTATACTATAAAATAAACATACCATCATTCCAGCTCATCAGATATAAAATCCCTTTTTTTTTTTCTATAACATTCTACATCAGCAAATCTGTTGGCTGTCCTTTCAGAATATATTCATAAACTGTCCTGTGTCACTGGCATTGCTACCACTGTGATTATAGCCAATATCTGTTTTTTCCTAAAATTATTCCAACTCTCTATAACTTTTTGACATAGTTATAAATTTGTAACTGTGTACTTCAGTCCCAAATCTACTCTTCAGTACCCGTGCAAATAGTCTAGACTGTTCGAGCATTTCTCCTTCACAGTGAGGACAGTGTAAAACTTTGTCAGTAGAGGATATTGGAGGGATCTTATAGGAAAAAGGAGACTTTCCTTCTTGATCCCCATATACTATATTTTTTCATTTTCTTATTTCTATTTCATACTCTGTGAGCGGTGTGGGGTTGTGTGGGTGTCTAGTGGTAATCTTTCAACTATGTGCCCAGAATATTTGTTGACTTTGTAGTCATAGCCTGGGCCTGGTGACCACTTCGTTGTTGCTCTTCTGATGTGCACATGGCATGTTCCAGGCCTTACACTTACAGTTGCCTAACCCCCTTTGCTTACTTCCCATAAGCCTTGCTCCTTTGTATGTTAGGTTTTTTTCTGCTTGTTCAGTGACTGTAAACCAGTCCTGGTCCTGATAACCCAGATAACTTTTTGGCCATCCAGTGAGCTGAAACCTTACCTTTTCCTATGAGGTTTGACTCCCATTTGAAAGAAGGGAGCTCCTCTTTCAAGTGTGCCCTTCCTTAGGTCTGCCCCTTAGCCCTTACCCTTTAGTGTTGTGTTTACCTCGCTATGTTCACTCTCCTATCGTTGATGTAGAGGTAATAGTTCCTTGTAGCAAATGTCCATGTTTCAAATTACTATGTACTTTCTGTCTCCTCATTGAACTCAGACTGATGCTGTCACTGCTTCTGCGGCTTATTTCCATAGGCTTGCACTACACGGCAGCCAGAGAGATTCTGTTGAAATTTTGACTTCAGATTAGGTCATTCCTCAGATTGAAGTCCTCCAACAGGTTCTTATGTCACTTAGAGTAAAAGTCAAAAGGGCATTTATTAGTTGGTCACATTCTAACCATGTGACACTATACTGTACCTTTGTTCTCTCTGGTACACTGACTTCTTTGCGCGCCCTTGAAAAATCATACCAAGACGCTCTCTTCTCAAGGCCATTGACTTTTCTATTTGCTTGTCTTTAAACACCTTCTGTCCAGATGTCCACATGTCTCAGTACACAGTAACTGCTGTTTTTATATAGAAGGAGTTGTTTATATAGAGTTAATTGTTTCCTTTAGTTTTCTTCTCAATGTTGCCTTATCTGAGGGTCTTTTCTTGGACACTCTAGTTAAAATAGCAGTTACTATGTTCCCTCCATCCTGCATCATCCCAGCACTCCTGATCTCTTACACTGCTCTATTTTCTCCCCGGTACTTAGCCCTGCATTGTTTTTAAATATAAATTATTATTCTTTTATTGTTAGTTGTCAACCACAATACAAGACAGAGATTTTGATATCTCTATTACTATGTTTTCAGGACCTAAATTTCTGTTACATAGTAGGTGCCCAATATACATTTTTTGAATGAGAAAATTTATTTTGGAGGTTATTAATTTTTGCACAATTTCAGAAGAATAGACATAAACCCTTACTTTTGCTCTTACCACGATAGAATCTGACTTGTTTTTTGTCAAATACAATATCCTAACATATGCTTCTCTCTGGCATCAAGCATGATGGAACTACAGATGTTTTAAAACAATTTTGTGTTAAATTTATTTGCAATTGGTATGAAATGGTAGCCTTAGAAACTTATCCTTCACATTATTCCATTTTCAAATAGTCTGCTGCAGATGCCGACCCTTTGTCTAATAGATTTACAATATCTCTTTTTATTTCCATTGAAGTGGTAGTTTGTGATGTATTTCTCTGAAAAAAAAAATTAGATAATGCTTGTGCTTTAACAATCTCCTAACTAATGTTTAGTTTACAGGAATAAACCAATGTTAAGTCCACATGATATATTGTCCATCTGCTAATGTTCATGAATTCTTATCTTCCAAACTTAACTCTTGGTTATTTTTCTTCTTTTCAAGATTATAAAGCAAGTCCTAATTTCTCTTTCCAAAGTTAAAGGAAAGACATGGAGAATTATGTTAGTAGCAGGAGTGTGTATATACATATACATACACACACATATATATGTGTATGCACACACATACACATACATACTTCTGCTACTAACATAATACATATATATAATACATATGTACCAACATAATACATATGCATATAATACATATAGATTTGTAAATTTTTAGCTATGTTTGTCTTCTCAAAAAAAAAAAAAACCTATATGACTTCTCCAAAAAGAATTATGATTTTCTGCTATAAGGTATGAAACACGTTAGGGGTGAGTTTTTTCTTTCATTATTAAGAAATATTTCTAAGACTTCTGAATGACCTGATTCCAAAGGCTGTTGTTCCTACTGGTGACTCTATTTCAAACAGATTAAGATACAAGAGGGATGCTACAGACAGTGATAACTGGATAAAGGGGGAACGGTAGTTCTGGATAATAGAATAACTAAAAAACAAGCTCCTGAATGTTTCTTTAAGCAATAATTTTTTTTCTCCTCCAGAATCAAATAGTTTGGATAATTCCAGACACCAAAGAAATAGTGACTTGACTGATAATGCAGGGAAATCCTCCATTTGAGAAAATAAGCAATAGTCATTACCCTTGATGGCAACTCTTGTTATTCTAGATTATATGCAGTTTTGACACTGCAAGTAACAAGACGGACAATTTTTGAAAATATACCAATGTAAAAAATCGATTTGGTAGTGAGCTGTCTTAGAGCTAGAGCTGCTAGAAATGTTGTCTAGTCCTATGCTTCTATGACATATTCCAGTTGGGAAAATTTCAGGGAATGAAAAACATTGCAGTGGCATAGCTTTAATGATTGGGGTTCTGAAAGTCAGACTCCACAAAAATGAGTCTTTTTACTTCCAAATTCGTTTCGTTTACATGGACAAATATATCATTTTTGTGACATATTCATCAGCAAATGATAACTATATGCAATTTGATTATTAACTCTAACAAGTTTCTGTATATATGGGGTAAAATGCAAAATTAATTTATAGCTATTCAGAGAGTTCATAACTGATGCATACTCGATGTTAAACAAAATTATAGAGGAAAAAAATTGTCTAACTTTTAACTGAAGTAGCCTACAATGCTTGGTGAGACTGAAGGACATTCAATGGCAATTCAGGATGGGTTGATTGGCACTAAGAATTATTTCAAGTACATAATGGTAACAAACTTCCTCGATGAAATAAGCAGATGATATATAGTGTCTAACAAGATAATAGTACATGTAATTGGATAATGTACTGTGTTTTCTGTTGTAGATTAGGTGAGCAGGCACAAAAGTGTTACTATCTTGCACATCAAAATTGAATTCAGCTACAAATTGTTGAGTGGATTAATGTTGGATTAAAAATAAAGGGAAGCATGTGTTCAAAACAGCTCTATAAAAGGAATAGGTAAAAATATTACAATTATTGGCAAGTCATTCCACCAAGTGAAGAATTAAAAATGAGCTTCTTTGAGAAAGGCTATTCTACTACTTCCCGAAATTAATTAGTCCAAATGCATTATTATCATCTGGAGGAATATATCGCAACACTGCATTTATAATGAAACACTACTGATGTATTTATAATGGAAGATTGAAAAATTGTTTGGCCCAATTTATCTTCTCTTCTCCCCACTCCTGCATTTAGCTCTTTCCATGTCCTTTCAGGGTTGTGGCCTGTAGATTTCAGCTTGGCCATCTGACTTGCTTTGGACAATAGCAGAAAATGTGGCAGTTCTAAACCTAAGCTTTAAGAAGCCTCATATGTTTCTGTTTGTCCTCTTGCATGTCTGCCATAAATATGAGAAGATTAGCTCATGAAAGATAAATTTTATAGAAAGTCACTAAAAGTTATAGAAAGTTACTAAAAGTGACAAAGATCACTAGATTTCTTTTAACAGGTATTTTAAGGACCTGTCATTTATTCTTTAGTGTGAAGGAAAAAAAAATGTTATTTTACTCTGCCCAATATCTTTCCAAATGATTTAAGTCTTATATACATTCCCTGAATAATGGCTACCCCATGAATCGGGGCCCCTGAATGAACACATATGCAGCAGTGATACCCCCTAGCTAAGGCACAGACCTGTAGTCATAAGAAGAGCTACCCAGCTGTCCAGCTGCTACACCCAAAACAGAATCATTAAGCATTCCTGGCCTACATCAGTAGAACCGTTTCAAACAGACCCAGAAGCTCATGAAAATAAATGATAATTATTAAAAATGCTGTGTTTTGGGGAGATTGGTTACATAGGTTATTATGGAGGCAGTTGACTAATACATATTTATCTGACACCACACATTTTAGTAAGAATGTCTATTATGATAATGCTAAAGCACCAAACCAACAACCTGTCTTTCATCCCCATACACCACACCAAATCTCAAAGACTTAGAAGAATAAGTGCTCTTTTCATCACTCAAGGGTCTTTGGAATAGCTAGTGGCTTTTCTTCAGACTATAAGTTGGCTTCATACTACTTCAACCTGACTGGCAGTCTGAGAACAGAGCATGCGTTTGTTATGATAGATGGCAAAAGGATAAGAAGAATGCCAAACATGAAAGCAAATTAATGCATCTCTCATATCATTTTTGTTCACATTCTGTTGCAAAGTAATTCACGTGGCCATTCCTCAAAGTAAGGAGGGTAGCAGGAAGTAGAGTCCTGCTGTAAGAGAGGAGAGGAGGTGGAAGAGAAGTAAATATTTTCTGAACAATTATCTAACCTCTCACATCATACATTTACATGTATTAGTCTCAGTCTTCTTTATTGAGGTTTCAGGGTAAAGGCCAATGAAGATAGGATATAAACAGGATAAAATCTAAGACACTGTTAGGTGATAAGCACAAAAAGGGTGAAAATAGCTAAAGAGAATAATTGGGATTGTTTGTAACACACAGCATAAAATCTTTCAGGGAATAGATACCCAATTTTCCATGATGCAATTATTACACATTGCAACCTATATCAAACATCTTATATACCTTATAAATATTACACATAGTGTTGTAGTCGCAGCATGCACCAAGATGTAACAGTCTTATCTGAGATAAAGTCTGGAATTTTGTCAGACCTCCAAGAAGAATAAGGAGTTGTGGACACAAAGGTGAGGTTAGAGTAAAAGTTTAATAAGTGAAAGAAGAAAGCTCTCTGCCAGCAGAGAGGAGGGCCTGAACAGGTGCCTTCTATGAAGCTGGGGTCCAAGGTTTTTATGGACCACATGTGGATTTTTATGGGAGGGGGAAGGAATATGCTAGTCCACGGGGCTCTCTTGGAGACGGTGTGACTCAGCTTTGGCCCAGGGCCTTGGCCCGGGACCAATCAGGAGCTAATAATGATTAGTAGGAGTTACTTAGCTGGCCCAGGACCTATCAGGGGCTGAAGTGAAAGCTTGGCCTGGGACCTTGGCCCAGGACCAATCAGAGGCTGAAGTGATGATTCATAGAAGCTGGACTTACAGTCCAAATACAGAAAAGTCGAGTGCGCACCGGAATCCACTGGATCCCACTGTGCCCATGCCTACAAAAGGAAAAGAAACTTTTCCTGGGAGCCCACTGACTATACAAAGGCCAAAGGCCAGGTCTTTGTTCCTTTATCTGAGTGAGCTGGAGGTTTGTGCAAGTTTTTATCCAAGCTGCCTGGACGTTTTTCTGTCTGCGTAGCTGCGGCCATGTCTCCAGGCACAACACCCTGTGCTAGATTTCCCTTATCTGTGCCTGCAGCTTATGTGGGTATGAGGCACTGACCCATGGGTCGGGAGTTCTCTGGAGACCTTTCCCTTGTTATCCACCTAAGACAAGCTAACTAACTCCTTTCAATAGTATGTACCCTCAGTAATTAAAAATAAAGAAATTTAAGCATTAAACAAATAAATAGCAGACTATGTAAGGAGCTCAAACAACTCAGTAGCAAAAAGAAAACAGAAAAACGAAAAACAAATAATCCAATGTAAAATTGGCAAAAAATATGGATAGACATTTCTCAAAAGAAGACATACAAATGGCCAAAGGGTGTATTGGAAAAGTATGCCCAACATAATTAATCATTGGAGAAATGCAAATAAAAACCACTATGAATATTTTACCCCAGTTAAAATGGCTTCTATAAAAATATGGGCAATATGGACAATAACAGATGCTGGTGAGGATGTGTATAAAGGGGAAGGTTCATACACTTTTGGTGGGAGTATAAATTAGAACAGCCACTATGGAAAACTATGTGAAGATTTCTCAAAAAGCTAAAATATAACTATCATACGATCCAGCAGTTTCCTATTGGATATAGATCCAAGAAAAGGAAATCAAAATATTGAAGAAACATATCCTATGTTTATTACAGCACTATTAACAATAGACAAAACATGGAATCAACCTATCAATTATCTGTTGATGTGCCCATCAGTAGATAAATGAACGAAGAAAATGTGGTATTTATACAAAATACAATGTTATTCAGTCATTCGCAGCAACATGGATAGAACTGGAGGTCATTGTGTTAAATAAAATAAACCAAGCACAGAAAGATTATATATTACATGTCCACTCATATGTGAGAGCTAAAAATGTGAAGCTTATACAAAATCAAGTAGATTGGTGGTTACCAGAGGCCACGAAGGGTAGGGAGAAGAAGGGATTGAAGATGGGTTGATTAATGGGCATCAACAGTTTGATAAAAGAAATATCTAGTTTTATAGATCAGTAGAGTGACTATAGTTTTCAATAATCTAGTGTATATTTCACAATAACTAGAAGAGAATAATTCAAATGTTTCTAGCATAAATAAAAGACAATATTTAAGGTGATGCATATCCCAATTATACTAATTTAATCTTTACAAATGATATGAGTATGTTAAACTATTTCATGCACCTCCAAATATGTACATTCATTATGTATCAATAACAAAATAAATATTAAAGAAAAAATAATTCCATAAATTTTATTCCACATTCAGAACATTTTTTCTTTCTAATTATAGACCTAATGTTAAATATTCCCATCCTGTTTTCTTGTTTTTACCCCTCTTGTAACACCCCTTTTTTAATGTCAAAACAAAGCAACCTTACTCTGATTTCACACTCTGATTTTAGCATGTAATATGTTTTCTGGAATCCTAAATATACATGCCTATCAGACTTTGTTGACTGAAGACACAGGAACTGTATTGCTCATCTTTGCACCCCTAGCCCCACCCCACTAACATCTGGCTAACTCTGACCCTTTGTAAGTGCTCCATGATTGCTAGTTGGAATTCACTTACATGTGAGGACTCCAAAGAATAAAGAGAGTGCTTACTTATGTCATACAGGCACTCCCTTCTCAATGTTCAAGAAACTACATTAGTACAACTGTTTCTGGTAATAATTAAAGAGTGAAATTATCAATTTTAATCA
>NW_022143482.1:0-413 GCF_007565055.1 Rhinopithecus roxellana
TTTCTTAGAAACTTCTTGGTGATGTGTGAATTCATCTCACAGAGTTACACTTATGTTTTGTGGAGCAGTGCATTAACACTGTCTTTGAGGAATCTGAGAAGGGCTTCTTTGGATCATATTGAGGCCTAAGCTGATAAAGGAAATTTCATCCGTTCAAAACGTGAAAGAAGCTTTCTGAGAAACTTCTTTCTGATCTGTGAGTTCATCTCACAGAGTTACAACCTCTGCCTCAAGAAGCAGTTTGCTAACACTCTTTTCGTGGAATCTGCAAAGTGATATTTGGGAGCCTATTGGGGCCCATGGTATAAAGGAAATATCCTCACATAATAACTAAAGAGAAGCTTTCTGAGAAACTGCATTGCCAGTGTGAATGCAACCCACAGAGTTACACGTTCTCTTCAGTGATCAGTTTG
>NW_022143483.1:0-4943 GCF_007565055.1 Rhinopithecus roxellana
TTTCATCTGTGGAATTCCTTTGTCACTGTAATTTCATTGCGCTGTGAAGTATCTAATTGCAGATTTCCAGAAAACTGTGCTAACAAACTGATCACTGAAGAGAACGTGTAACTCTGTGAGTTGCATTCACACTGGCAATGCAGTTCTCAGACTTCTCCTTAGTTATTATGTGAGGATAATCCTTTATCACCATGGGCCTCAATAGGCTCCCAAATATCACTTTGCAGATTCCACCAAAAAGTGTTAGCAAACTGCTTCTTAGGCAGAGGTTGTAACTCTGTGAGATGAACTCACAGATCAGAAAGAAGTTTCTCAGAAAGCTTCTTTCACGTTTTGAACGGATGAAATTTCCTTTATCAGCGTAGGCCTCAATGTGATCCAAAGAAGCCCTTCTCAGTTTCCCCAAAGACAGTGTTAATGGACTGCTCCACGAAACATAAGTGTAACTCTGTGAGATGAATTCACACATCACCAAGAAGTTTCTAAGAAAGCTTCTTTCTAGTTTTCATCTGTGGAAATTTCCTTTGTCACTGTAAGTTCATTGCGCTGTGAAGTATCTAATTGCAGATTTCCAGAAAACTGTGCTAACAAACTGATCACTGAAGGAAACGTGTAACTCTGTGAGTTGCATTCACACATGGCAATGCAGTTTCTCAGAAAGCTTCTCTTTAGTTATTATGAGAGGATAATTCCTTTATCACCATGGGCCTCAATAGGCTCCCAAATATCACTTTGCAGATTCCACCAAAAATGTTAGCAAACTGCTTCTTAAGGCAGAGGTTGTAACTCTGTGAGATGAACTCACAGATCAGAAAGAAGTTTCTCAGAAAGCTTCTTTCACGTTTTGAACGGATGAAATTTCCTTTATCAGCGTAGCCTCAATGTGATCCAAAGAAGCCCTTCTCAGTTTCCCCAAAGAGTGTTAATGGACTGCTCCACGAAACATAAGTGTAACTCTGTGAGATGAATTCACACATCACCAAGAAGTTTCTAAGAAAGCTTCTTTCTAGTTTTCATCTGTGGAAATTTCCTTTGTCACTGTAATGTTCATTGCGCTGTGAAGTATCTAATTGCAGATTTCCAGAAAACTGTGCTAACAAACTGATCACTGAAGAGAAACGTGTAACTCTGTGAGTTGCATTCACACATGGCAATGCAGTTTCTCACAAAGCTTCTCTTAGTTATTATGTGAGGATAATTCCTTTATCACCATGGGCCTCAATAGGCTCCCAATATCACTTTGCAGATTCCACCAAAAAAGTGTTAGCAAACTGCTTCTTAGGCAGAGGTTGTAACTCTGTGAGATGAACTCACAGATCAGAAAGAAGTTTCTCAGAAAGCTTCTTTCACGTTTTGAACGGATGAAATTTCCTTTATCAGCGTAGGCCTCAATGTGATCCAAAGAAGCCCTTCTCAGATTCCCCAAAGACAGTGTTAATGGACTGCTCCACGAAACATAAGTGTAACTCTGTGAGATGAATTCACACATCACCAAGAAGTTTCTAAGAAAGCTTCTTTCTAGTTTTCATCTGTGGAAATTTCCTTTCTCACTGTAATGTTCATTGCGCTGTGAAGTATCTAATTGCAGATTTCCAGAAAACTGTGCTAACAAACTGATCACTGAAGAGAAACGTGTAACTCTGTGAGTTGCATTCACACATGGCAATGCAGTTTCTCACAAAGCTTCTCCTTAGTTTTATGTGAGGATAATTCCTTTATCACCATGGGCCTCAATAGGCTCCCAAATATCACTTTGCAGATTCCACCAAAAAGTGTTAGCAAACTGCTTCTTAAGGCAGAGGTTGTAACTCTGTGAGATGAACTCACAGATCAGAAAGAAGTTTCTCAGAAAGCTTCTTTCACGTTTTGAACGGATGAAATTCCTTTATCAGCGTAGGCCTCAATGTGATCCAAAGAAGCCCTTCTCAGTTTCCCCAAAGACAGTGTTAATGGACTGCTCCCACGAAACATAAGTGTAACTCTGTGAGATGAATTCACACATCACCAAGAAGTTTCTAAGAAAGCTTCTTTCTAGTTTTCATCTGTGGAATTTCCTTTGTCACTGTAATGTTCATTGCGCTATGAAGTATCTAATTGCAGATTTCCAGAAAACTGTGCTAACAAACTGATCACTGAAGAGAAACGTGTAACTCTGTGAGTTGCATTCACACATGGCAATGCAGTTTCTCAGAAAGCTTCTCTTTAGTTATATGTGAGGATAATTTGCCTTTATCACCATGGGCCCAATAGGCTCCCAATATCACTTTGCAGATTCCACCAAAAGGTTAGCAAACTGCTTCTTAGGCAGAGGTTGTAACTCTGTGAGATGAACTCACAGATCAGAAAGAAGTTTCTCAGAAAGCTTCTTTCACGTTTTGAACGGATGAAATTTCCTTTATCAGCGTAGGCCTCAATGTGATCCAAAGAAGCCCTTCTCAGTTTCCCCAAAGACAGTGTTAATGGACTGCTCCACGAAACATAAGTGTAACTCTGTGAGATGAATTCACACATCACCAAGAAGTTTCTAAGAAAGCTTCTTTCTAGTTTTCATCTGTGGAAATTTCCTTTGTCACTGTAATGTTCATTGCGCTGTGAAGTATCTAATTGCAGATTTCCAGAAAACTGTGCTAACAAACTGATCACTGAAGAGAAACGTGTAACTCTGTGAGTTGCATTCACACATGGCAATGCAGTTTCTCAGAAAGCTTCTCCTTAGTTATTATGTGAGGATAATTCCTTTATCACCATGGGCCTCAATAGGCTCCCAAATATCACTTTGCAGATTCCACCAAAAAGTGTTAGCAAACTGCTTCTTAAGGCAGAGGTTGTAACTCTGTGAGATGAACTCACAGATCAGAAAGAATTTCTCAAAAGCTTCTTTCACGTTTTGAACGGATGAAATTTCCTTTATCAGCGTAGGCCTCAATGTGATCCAAAGAAGCCCTTCTCAGTTTCCCCAAAGACAGTGTTAATGGACTGCTCCAGAAACATAAGTGTAACTCTGTGAGATGAATTCACACATCACCAAGAAGTTTCTAAGAAAGCTTCTTTCTAGTTTTCATCTGTGGAATTTCCTTTGTCACTGTAATGTTCATTGCGCTGTGAAGTATCTAATTGCAGATTTCCAGAAAACTGTGCTAACAAAACTGATCACTGAAGAGAAACGTGTAACTCTGTGAGTTGCATTCACACATGGCAATGCAGTTTCTCAGAAAGCTTCTCCTTAGTTATTATGTGAGGATAATTCCTTTATCACCATGGGCCTCAATAGGCTCCCAAATATCACTTTGCAGATTCCACCAAAAATTGTTAGCAAACTGCTTCTTAAGGCAGAGGTTGTAACTCTGTGAGATGAACTCACAGATCAGAAAGAAGTTTCTCAGAAAGCTTCTTTCACGTTTTGAACGGATGAAATTTCCTTTATCAGCGTAGGCCTCAATGTGATCCAAAGAAGCCCTTCTCAGTTTCCCCAAAGACAGTGTTAATGGACTGCTCCACGAAACATAAGTGTAACTCTGTGAGATGAATTCACACATCACCAAGAAGTTTCTAAGAAAGCTTCTTTCTAGTTTTCATCTGTGGAAATTTCCTTTGTCACTGTAATGTTCATTGCGCTGTGAAGTATCTAATTGCAGATTTCCAGAAAACTGTGCTAACAAACTGATCACTGAAGAGAACGTGTAACTCTGTGAGTTGCATTCACACATGGCAATGCAGTTTCTCAGAAAGCTTCTCTTTAGTTATTATGTGAGGATAATTCCTTTATCACCATGGGCCTCAATAGGCTCCCAAATATCACTTTGCAGATTCCACCAAAAAGTGTTAGCAAACTGCTTCTTAGGCAGAGGTTGTAACTCTGTGAGATGAACTCACAGATCAGAAAGAAGTTTCTCAGAAAGCTTCTTTCACGTTTTGAACGGATGAAATTTCCTTTATCAGCGTAGGCCTCAATGTGATCCAAAGAAGCCCTTCTCAGTTCCCCAAAGACAGTGTTAATGGACTGCTCCACGAAACATAAGTGTAACTCTGTGAGATGAATTCACACATCACCAAGAGTTTCTAAGAAAGCTTCTTTCTAGTTTTCATCTGTGGAAATTTCCTTTGTCACTGTAATGTTCATTGCGCTATGAAGTATCTAATTGCAGATTTCCAGAAACTGTGCTAACAAAGTGATCACTGAAGAGAAACGTATAACTCTGTGAGTTGCATTCACACATGGCAATGCAGTTTCTCAGAAAGCTTCTCTTTAGTTATTATGTGAGGATAATTCCTTTATCACCATGGGCCCCAATAGGCTCCCAAATATCATTTGCAGATTACACGAACAGAGTGTTAGCCATCTGCTTCTTTGGGCAGAGGTGGTAACTCTGTGAGATGAACTCACAGATCAGAAAGAGTTTCTCAGAAAGCTTCTTTCTCATTTTTATTGGAAGATGTTTCCATTGGCCCCATTGTTTTCAAAGGGATCGGGAATATCTGTTCTCAGATTCCACACAAATAGGGCTAGGCCACGGCCCCACGAAATACAGCTGCAACTTAGTGAGTTGAATTCACACATCACAAAGCGGTTTCTCAGAAAGCTTCCCACTTTAGTAAGACGAGGTTATTTGTGGTCTTGGAGCGCCACCGTGTGTCCTATTGCAGATTCTGCGAAAACTCTGCTAGCAAGTTTCTCAGTGGAAACAATGATGGACATCTGTGGGCTGAATTCACCCACAAGAAAGAAGTTTCTGAGAAGGCTTCTCTGCAGGTTTCTCTGAGGATAGTTCCTTATTCAGCATGCGATTCAACGATATCCAAGACATCACATCTGAGATTCCTCAAATGAGTGCTAGGAAACTCCCCCGAGAAAGGGTGATAGAACACTGTGAAATGAATTCACATATCACAAAGCAGTTTCGCAGAAAGCTTGGTTCCGCTTTCTCTTGGAGTATATTAGTCTT
>NW_022143484.1:0-2994 GCF_007565055.1 Rhinopithecus roxellana
TCCTTGCATCGCTTGAGGCCTACCTGAAAAGGACATTTCAATTCATCCGTTCAAAACGTGAAAGAAGCTTTCTGAGAAACTTCTTTCTGTCTGTGAGTTCATCTCCCAGACTTATAACTTAGACTTCAAGAGGCAGTTTGCTAACACTCTTTTCGTGGAATCTGGAAAGTGATATTTGGGAGCCATAGGGGCCCATGGTGAGAAAGGAAATATCGTCACATAAGAAGTAGAGAGAAGCTTTCTGAGAGATTGCTTTCTGATGGTGACTTCGTCACACAGAGTTTCCACCCTTCCCTTCTTGGAACAGTTTGCTAACACTGTTGTCAGGGATTCTGCAAAGGTATATTTGGGAGCTCATTGAGGGCTATGGTGAAAAGGACATATCCTCACATATAACTAAAGAGAAGCTTTCTGAGAAACTGCATTGCCATGTGTGAATGCAACTCTCAGAGTTACACGTTTCTCTTCAGTGATCAGTTTGTTAACACAGTTTTCTGGAAATCTGCAATTAGACACTTCATAGCGCAATGAAGCTTACGTGACAAAGGATATATCCCCAGATGAAAACTAGAAGAAGCTTTCTTAGAAACTGCCTGGTGATGTGTGAATTCATCTCACAGAGTTACACTATGTTTCGTGGAGCAGTCCATTAACACTGTCTTTGAGGAAACTGAGAAGGGCTTCCTTGCATCGCTTTGAGGCCTACGCTGATAAAGGAAATTTCATCCGTTCAAAACGTGAAAGAACTTTCTGAGAAACTTCTTTCTGATCTGTGAGTTCATCTCCCAGACTTATAACTTAGACTTCAGAAGGCAGTTTGCTAACACTCTTTTCGTGGAATCTGGAAAGTGATATTTGGGAGCCATAGGGGCCCATGGTGAGAAAGGAAATATCGTCACATAAGAGTAGAGAGAAGCTTTCTGAGAGATTGCTTTCTGATGTGTGACTTCGTCACACAGAGTTCCACCCTTCCCTTCTTGGAAAGTTTGCTAACACTGTTGTCAGGATTCTGCAAAGGATATTGGGAGCTCATTGAGGGCTATGGTGAAAAGGACATATCCTCCATAATAACTGGAGAAGCTTTCTGAGAAACTGCATTGCCATGTGTGAATGCAACTCTCAGAGTTACCACGTTTCTCTTCAGATCAGTTTGTTAACACAGTTTTCTGGAATCTGCAATTAGACACTTCATAGCGCAATGAAGTACGGTGACAAAGGATATACCACAGATGAAAACTAGAAAGAAGCTTTCTTAGAAACTGCCTGGTGATGTGTGAATTCATCTCACAGAGTTACACTTATGTTTCGTGGAGCAGTCCATTAACACTGTCTTTGAGGAAACTGGAAGGGCTTCCTTGCATCGCTTTGAGGCCTACGCTGATAAAGGAATTTCATCCGTTCAAACGTGAAAGAAGCTTTCTGAGAAACTTCTTTCTGATCTGTGAGTTCATCTCCCAGACTTATAACTTAGACTTCAGAAGGCAGTTTGCTAACACTCTTTTCGTGGATCTGGAAAGTGATATTTGGGAGCCCATAGGGGCCCATGGTGAGAAAGGAATACGTCACATAAGAAGTAGAGGAAGCTTTCTGAGAGATTGCTTTCTGATGGTGACTTCGTCACACAGAGTTCCACCCTTCCCTTCTTGGAACAGTTTGCTAACACTGTTGTCAGGGATTCTGCAAAGGTATATTTGGGAGCTCATTGAGGGCTATGGTGAAAAGGACATATCCTCACATATAACTAAAGAGAAGCTTTCTGAGAAACTGCATTGCCATGTGTGAATGCAACTCTCAGAGTTACACGTTTCTCTTCAGTATCAGTTTGTTAACACAGTTTTCTGGAAATCTGCAATTAGACACCTTCATAGCGCAATGAAGCTTACGTGACAAAGGATATATCCACGATGAAAACTAGAAAGAACTTTCTTAGAACTGCCTGGTGAGTGTGAATTCATCTCACAGAGTACACTTATGTTTCGTGGAGCAGTCCATTAACACTGTCTTTGAGGAAACTGAGAAGGGCTTCCTTGCATCGCTTTGAGGCCTACGCTGATAAAGGAAATTTCATCCGTTCAAACGTGAAAGAAGCTTTCTGAGAAACTTCTTTCTGATCTGTGAGTTCATCTCCCGACTTATAACTTAGACTTCAGAAGGCATTTGCTAACACTCTTTTCGGTAATCTGGAAAGTGATATTTGGGAGCCCTAGGGGCCCATGGAGAAAGGAATATAGTCACATAAAAGTAGAGAGAAGCTTTCTGAGAGATTGCTTTCTGATGTGACTTCGTCACACAGAGTTCCACCCTTCCCTTCTTGGAACAGTTGCTAACACTGTTGTCAGGGATTCTGCAAAGGTATATTTGGGAGCTCATGAGGCTATGGTGAAAAAGGACATATCCTCACATAATAACTAAAGGAAGCTTTCTGAAAACTGCATTGCCATGTGTGAATGCAACTCTCAGAGTTACACGTTTCTCTCAGTGATCAGTTTGTTAACACAGTTTTTCTGGAATGTTAACACAGTTTCTGGAAATCTGCAATTAGACACTTCATAGCGCAATGAAGCTTACGGTGACAAAGGATATATCCACAGATTGAAAACTAGAAAGAAGCTTTCTTAGAAAACTGCCTGGTGATGTGTGTGAATTCATCTCACAGAGTTACACTTATGTTTCGTGGAGCAGTCCATTAACACTGTCTTTGAGGAAACTGAGAAGGGCTTCCTTGCCATCGCTTTGAGGCCTACGCTGATAAAGGAAATTTCATGTTAAACGTGAAGAAGCTTTCTGAGAGAGAACTTCTTTGTTCTGTGAGTTCATCACACAGAATTATAACTAGATTTCAGAAAGCAGTTGCTAACACTCTTTTCGTGGAATCTGGAAAGTGATATTTGGAGAGCCCATAGGGGCATTGGTGAAGAAGGAAATATCGTCACATAAAAGTAGAGAGAAGCTTTCTGAGAGCTGCTTTCTGATGTGTGATTTCATCACACAGAG
>NW_022143485.1:0-4312 GCF_007565055.1 Rhinopithecus roxellana
CTTCAAGAATGCAGGTGAGTTAACTGTTAAGTGCTTATTGAAAGTTCTGGTAAAATGAAAGGAGAGAAAGGGAGTTTGGATTTGGCGACAGGAGACTTGTGAACTTAGGACACAGATATTAGAACCAGACAAAACTGGATTTGAATTTGAACTTCAAAGATCAGTTGTAAAGATTAAATGAGGTAAAATATATGAAATTAGTTAGCACTTAATAGGAACTTAATACATATTATTTCCTGGAAAGGCAGGATTCTTGAAATATCCTAAGAGGTCCTAACTTGCTGGTGTTTTGTTTCTGAAGCTCCAGCTTCAAAAATGATTTGGTTCTTATTTTCAAAGCAGGGAATAGAGTTTATTGACCTGGAGATAAGATACTTCAGGGAAGTTACTTCTGTCCAAGAAGGACATGAATACAAGTTTATTCCCTTGGAGTCCCATGGGGAGTTCTTCCTAGCTCTTGTTTGGTTCTTTGGGCCTTTGTGCTTGTTAAAACTTGGGTCATGAAGTTTCATGCCAATCTGTCACACTTATTTAATTCTAACATGAACAGAATGGACTGAGGCTAAAAGTGATTGGTGTTGTGCCTAAAACATTGACCAAACATCGCAGAGGAGCCTATTTCACTAACATATTCGTGCTCTCTTCCTGAGGACATCTTGCTGGGAGTTGGGGAGGGGATGAGAGGGTAAAAATAAAGGTTTATTGTCTACAGGTGCAGTCATCAGGAGCTCAGTTCAGTTCTTGTCCCAAAATGTTGGCTCTAGAGTTAGCCAGTTCTTAGTCTGCTATAGACATTTTTTTTTGAATTTTTGTTTATGTGAAAATGTGCTTATTCCACATGCATATTTGAAGAACATTTTCACTGAATATAGAACTCTAGGTGACAGGTTTTTCTCCCCCGCTTTCAGCACTTTAAAAATGTAATTCCATTGTCTTCTGGCATATATATCTGCCAGAAGAACTCTCATACAAGCAAACTCTAAGAATGATATCTGACTTTATATTAGTAGTATATATATACACTATATATACTTTATATAAGTATATACACTATACATACACTACACATACACTATATTTATATAAGTATATATAATATAAATATATATAAATATAAAGTATATGTATATATAAATATAGTATAATTTTATTTATATATAAATATATATATACAATATAAATATATATTTATATAACATATATAGATTTATTATATATATTTTATATAATATATGATATAATATATATATGTTTTATACTATATAAACTTTAGTGTATATATTATATATACTTTAGTGTGTATATATAAAGTATATATACTTTAGTGTGTATATATAAAGTTATATACTTAAAAGTATATATACTTTAGTATATATATAAAGTATATAGACTTATAAAGTATATATACTTTAGTATATATATAAAGTATATAGATTTATAAAGTATATATACTTTAGTGTATATATTTATAAAGTATATATACTTATAAGTATTATATACTTTATATATAAAGTATATATTAGTGTGTGTATATATTATATATATGAAGCACTTTAAAATGTAATTACATTGTCTTCTGGCATATATATATATATATGCCAGAAGAATCTCATATAAGAGAACCCTAAGAATGATATCTGACTTTATATATACTATAAAGTGTCTGTGTATATAAAATATATATATATATAAAAAGTCAGATATCATTCTTAGAGTCCTCTTGTATGTAATGTTCCCCTTCTCACCACCTTGGCTGCTTTTAAGATTTTTCTCTATATCTTTGGCTTTTAGTAGTTTAACTATAATGTGTCTAGGTTTTTTTATTTGTGTTCAGCTTGTTTAGGGTTAGCTAAGCTTTTGGATCTGTAGTTGATTTTGTCATTAATTTTGGAAGATTGTGATCATCATATTAATATATTTCTTTTGCTTCATTCTGTCTGGAACTCCAGTTATGTGTTTGCTAACTATCTAATATTGTCCCACAGTTCTATGGTGTTCTTCTCTTCTTTATTTCCCTTCATTCTTTTTTCTCTCTGTATTTCAATTTAGACAATTTTGATTTATCTATCTTTAGCTTAACTGACTGTTTCCTCTGCTTTGATCGGTCTTCTGATAAGCCTTTCAAATATATTCTTCATCTCTGATAGTTCATTTTTCACTTTTCGTGTTTCCATTTTGTTATTTATATACTATATGTGTTAAATTTATATAAATATATATGTATAAAACAACTTTCATCTCTCTGAAATATCCCACTTTTGTCTACCTTTTCCACTAGATCCTTTAACATAATTATCTCGGCTCTTTCAAATTTACTGTCTTATATTTTCCACATGTGAGCCGTATCCGGGTCTGCTTCCATATACTCTCTTCCCCCTTGATGGGCTACTATTGTTATTTTTTCACATGCCTTGTATTTTTAAAAATTGTATGCTGGATATTATATATAAAAGAACAGTAGCAGCTGAAATAAATGCTATTTATCCTTAAAAAAGGGTATTGCTTCTTTGTATGCTAGGCTGCTAGTGTAGAGAGCTGAGTCAATCTAATTTATCAATGGCATCTAGTTGATGTTTAACACCTGGATCTTTGGAACGAAAAGAAGTCTTGGCTTACAGCATTTGCTGATTTCTACCCTTGCCAATTTCAAACTATCAACATGATGTCACAGAACACAGAGTTGGGAGAATCACTGTAATATATTATTATGTAATATTTCTAATATACAAATATAATAGATGTAACTTCAAAATATATAAAATTATAAAATACAGTAAAGTCATTAGGAAGTGATGAGTTTAAAGTATTTATTACCTTTTAAAATGTAATTCATTTATTTAAGTGTATAATTTAGTAGTGGAGGTATTTAACACTGACTCACAAAATTGCTGAACATTTGACAATCTGCTCTTTCAAGCCAGTACACGATGGCTCCAACACACCAGCATTAGCTGATTGTATCAGGGCTTTGCTGTTGTTTTAGATTCCATTCACCACTGGATTCAAATGATTTGTGGGCAGCATCAGGATTGTGCCTTCAATAGGGTTTGGGATTTGAGTAGAAGGAATTTCTGGAGATATTTTTGTGTTTTGTAGTGCAGCTACCAGTGTTCTGAAACCACGGGAGAGCTCCCTTTGCTTCGCAGTCTGGCTGCCAGCTTGCTGGGCCACTGGGGAGTTCTCCTTGCTCTTCAGTCCTGCCCCTGGCTCTCTGTGCTCCACTGTGCTACCCTGCCTCTGCCTGTTGTAGTGCACTCAGTGAAGCCCAGAGTGCCTGTGAGCAATTTCTCTCAGCCCTCTTGCCCCCACCCCTCACCGCACCAACAGCCATAAGTACTCAGTTAGGGACTGGAGTGCACAGGAGGGATTCTCTCAATTCTCCTACTCTGCCGTCAGCCTTCAGCAAACACTACACACCTGCAGCTCAGGGAGCGTCTCTCACAACTCACCACTCTGTCCCCAGATTTCCATGTAAGCACTCAGTGAAGGTCTGTGGGAGAGACTTGGCAGGTGGTTGTAGATATGTGGCGGGGGCTTCTGGAGATACTAAGCAGTCACGATAGCGCTCACTTGGCCTTTAACAACTTAAAATGGTTCAGATGGTTCTTCTTATCCAAATCAATGGCAGCTTCCTCCTCATTTCACCACTTCACCAAGGATGAAAGCAGCCATGGGTATCTTCTCTCCCAGCAGGAGTTCACTATTTTCTGGACTTTGGTTCTTCTGAATTTCTTTGCAACCCCAGATTTTTAAGGGCCTCCACGAAACTGCGATTTTGTAAGTCACTGTCCTATTCCTTTTGCTGGAATGGCAGCAACACTCTTCTGTGACCTCCTACTTTCTAAGTGAAAATGAAATTTCTTGATTTAAATTCTAAGCATGATTTTTGTTCTGTTAAATTGTGTACTGGTAGTTGGAAAATTACTTCTAAAAGCGGGCAGATGGTAGACATCAATCCTCTTGAATGCTTGGGTCCAGGAAATTAAAAGGGTTTGAGCTGAGGGTCAAGGGATGTAAACAAAGATAAGTGAAATTGCGGAGTATAGCTTCATGGGTGTATGGCAGAGATTACTCATTGTCTATTCTAATATTATCCTCTTAGAAACAGAACCATGGGTGCTTAGCTGAAGGCATGGCCACCTGAATAAATTCTCTATTCCTCAACCTCCCTTGCAGAGAGGTGCAGCAATGTGTTTAAGTTCTGGTCTATGAGTTGTAAGCAGAGATGTCTTATGGCAGATTCTGGGAAACCTCTGTGAAGAACCTCTTTTTATCCCTTATTCATTTCTGCTACTTGGCACGCAGATGAAAT
>NW_022143486.1:0-9300 GCF_007565055.1 Rhinopithecus roxellana
CAAAACCTGATATTGGACTGCTGCATGAAACATAAGTGTAACTCTGAGAGATGAATTCACACATCACCAAGAATTTCTAACAAAGCTTCTTTCTAGTTTTCATCTGAGGATACTTCCTTTCTCACCGTAAGCTTCATTACGTTCAGAAGTATCCCATTGCAGATTTCCAGAAAACTGTGTTAGCAAACTGCAACTGAAGACAAACGTGTAACTCTGTGAGTTGCATTCACACATCGAAATGCAGTTTCTCAGAAGGCTTCTTTCCAGTTTTGATCTGAGGTTATTTCCTTTTCACTAGCCCACAATGAGCTCCCAAATATACTTTGCAGAAACAAGATAACAGAGTTAGCAAACTGTTCCAAGAAGGGAAGGGTGGAACTCTGTGTGATGAAGTCACACATCAGAAAGCAATCTCTCAGTAAGCTTCTCTCTAGTTATTTCTGAAGATATATCCTTTTCACCATGGGCCCCTATGGGCTCCCAAATCTCACTTTGCAGATTCCACGAAAAGAGTGTTAGCAAACTGCTTCCTGAGAACTAAGCAGTAATACTGGGAGAGGAATTCAGAGAGCAGAAAGAAGTTTCTCAGAAAGCTTCTTTCACGATTTGAACTGATGATATTCCTTTATCACCGCAGGCCTCAATGCGATTCAAAGAAGTCCTCCTCAGGTTCCTCAAAACACTGATAGTGGACTGCTGCATGAAACATAAGTGTAACTCTGAGAGATGAATTCACACATCACCAAGAAGTTTCTAACAAACTTCTTCTAGTTTTCATCTGAGGATACTTCCTTGTCACCGTAAGCTTCATTACGTTCAGAAGTATCCCATTGCAGATTTCCAGAAAACTGTGTTAGCAAACTGAACACTGAAGACAAACGTGTAACTCTGTGAGTTGCATTCACCATATCGAAATGCAGTTTCTCAGAAGGCTTCTTTCCAGTTTTATCTTAGGTTATTTCCTTTTTCACCATAGCCCACAATGAGCTCCCAAATATCACTTTGCAGAACACAAGATCAGAGTTAGCAAACTGTTCCAAGAAGGGAAGGGTGGAACTCTGTGTGATGAAGTCACACATCAGAAAGCAATCTCTCAGTAAGCTTCTCTCTAGTTATTATCTGAAGATATATCCTTTTTCACCATGGGCCCCTATGGGCTCCCAAATCTCACTTTGCAGATTCCACGAAAAGAGTGTTAGCAAACTGCTTCCTGAGAACTAAGCAGTAACTCTGGGAGAGGAATTCAGAGAGCAGAAAGAAGTTTCTCAGAAAGCTTCTTTCACGATTTGAACTGATGATATTTCCTTTATCACCGCAGGCCTCAATGCGATTCAAAGAAGTCCTCCTCAGGTTCCTCAAAAACACTGATAGTGGACTGCTGCATGAAACATAAGTGTAACTCTGAGAGATGAATTCACACATCACCAAGAAGTTTCTAACAAAGCTTCTTTCTAGTTTTCATCTGAGGATACTTCCTTTGTCACCGTAAGCTTCATTACGTTCAGAGTTATCCCATTGCAGATTTCCAGAAAACTGTGTTAGCAAACTGAACACTGAAGACAAACGTGTAACTCTGTGAGTTGCATTCACACATCGAAATGCAGTTTCTCAGAAGGCTTCTTTCCAGTTTTGATCTGAGGTTATTTCCTTTTTCACCATAGCCCACAATGAGCTCCCAAATATCACTTTGCAGAACACAAGATAACAGAGTTAGCAAACTGTTCCAAGAAGGGAAGGGTGGAACTCTGTGTGATGAAGTCACACATCAGAAAGCAATCTCTCAGTAAGCTTCTCTCTAGTTATTATCTGAAGATATATCCTTTTTCACCATGGGCCCCTATGGGCTCCCAAATCTCACTTTGCAGATTCCACGAAAAGAGTGTTAGCAAACTGCTTCCTGAGAACTAAGCAGTAACTCTGGGAGGAATTCAGAGAGCAGAAAGAAGTTTCTCAGAAAGCTTCTTTCACGATTTGAACTGATGATATTTCCTTTATCACCGCAGGCCTCAATGCGATTCAAAGAAGTCCTCCTCAGGTTCCTCAAAAACACTGATAGTGGACTGCTGCATGAAACATAAGTGTAACTCTGAGAGATGAATTCACACATCACCAAGAAGTTTCTAACAAAGCTTCTTTCTAGTTTTCATCTGAGGATACTTCCTTTGTCACCGTAAGCTTCATTACGTTCAGAAGTATCCCATTGCAGATTTCCAGAAAACGTGTTAGCAAACTGAACACTGAAGACAAACGTGTAACTCTGTGAGTTGCATTCACACATCGAAATGCAGTTTTTCAGAAGGCTTCTTTCCAGTTTTGATCTGAGGTTATTTCCTTTTTCACCATAGCCCACAATGAGCTCCCAAATATCACTTTGCAGAACACAAGATAACAGAGTTAGCAGACTGTTCCAAGAAGGAAAGGGTGGAACTCTTGTGATGAAGTCACACATCAGAAAGCAATCTCTCAGTAAGCTTCTCTCTAGTTATTATCTGAAGATATATCCTTTTTCAATATGGGCCCCTAAGGGCTCCCAAATCTCACTTTGCAGATTCCACGAAAAGAGTGTTAGCAAACTGCTTCCTGAGAACTAAGCAGTAACTCCGGTGGAGGAATTCAGAGAGCAGAAAGAAGTTTCTCAGAAAGCTTCTTTCACGATTTGAACTGATGATATTTCCTTTATCACCGCAGACCTCAATGCGATTCAAAGAAGTCCTCCTCAGGTTCCTCAAAAACACTGATAGTGGACTGCTGCATGAAACATAAGTGTAACTCGGGAGAGATGAATTCACACATCACCAAGAAGTTTCTAACAAAGCTTCTTTCTAGTTTTCATCTGAGGATACTTCCTTTGTCACCGTAAGCTTCATTACGTTCAGAAGTATCCCATTGCAGATTTCCAGAAAACTGTGTTAGCAAACTGAACACTGAAGACAAACGTGTAACTCTGTGAGTTGCATTCACACATCGAAATGCAGTTTCTCAGAAGGCTTCTTTCCAGTTTTGATCTGAGGTTATTTCCTTTTTCACCATAGCCCACAATGAGCTCCCAAATATCACTTTGCAGAACACAAGATAACAGAGTTAGCAAACTGTTCCAAGAAGGGAAGGGTGGAACTCTGTGTGATGAAGTCACACATCAGAAAGCAATCTCTCAGTAAGCTTCTCTCTAGTTATTATCTGAAGATATATCCTTTTTCACCATGGGCCCCTATGGGCTCCCAAATCTCACTTTGCAGATTCCACGAAAAGAGTGTTAGCAAACTGCTTCCTGAGAACTAAGCAGTAACTCTGGGAGAGGAATTCAGAGAGCAGAAAGAAGTTTCTCAGAAAGCTTCTTTCACGATTTGAACTGATGATATTTCCTTTATCACCGCAGGCCTCAATGCGATTCAAAGAAGTCCTCCTCAGGTTCCTCAAAAACACTGATAGTGGACTGCTGCATGAAACATAAGTGTAACTCTGAGAGATGAATTCACACATCACCAAGAAGTTTCTAACAAAGCTTCTTTCTAGTTTTCATCTGAGGATACTTCCTTTGTCACCGTAAGCTTCATTACGTTCAGAAGTATCCCATTGCAGATTTCCAGAAAACTGTGTTAGCAAACTGAACACTGAAGACAAACGTGTAACTGTGTGAGTTGCATTCACACATCGAAATGCAGGTTCTCAGAAGGCTTCTTTCCAGTTTTGATCTGAGGTGATTTCCTTTTTCACCATAGCCCACAAAGAGCTCCCAAATATCACTTTGCAGAACACAAGATGACAGAGTTAGCAAACTGTTCCAAGAAGGAAAGGATGGAACTCTGTGTGATGGAGTCACACATCAGAAAGCAATCTCTCAGTAAGCTTCTCTCTAGTTATTATCTGAAGATATATCCTTTTTCACCATGGGCCCCTAGGGGCTCCCAAATCTCACTTTGCAGATTCCACGAAAAAGTGTTAGCAAACTGCTTCCTGAGAACTAAGCAGTAACTCTGGGAGAGGAATTCAGAGAGCAGAAAGAAGTTTCTCAGAAAGCTTCTTTCACGATTTGAACTGATGATATTTCCTTTATCACCGCAGACCTCAATGCGATTCAAAGAAGTCCTCCTCAGGTTCCTCAAAAACACTGATAGTGGACTGCTGCATGAAACATAAGTGTAACTCTGAGAGATGAATTCACACATCACCAAGAAGTTTCTAACAAAGCTTCTTTCTAGTTTTCGTCTGAGGATACTTCCTTTGTCACCGTAAGCTTCATTACGTTCAGAGTATCCCATTGCAGATTCCCAGAAAACTGTGTTAGCAAACTGAACACTGAAGACAAACGTGTAACTCTGTGAGTTGCATTCACACATCGAAATGCAGTTTCTCAGAAGGCTTCTTTCCAGTTTTGATCTGAGGTTATTTCCTTTTTCACCATAGCCCACAATGAGCTCCCAAATATCACTTTGCAGAACACAAGATAACAGAGTTAGCAAACTGTTCCAAGAAGGGAAGGGTGGAACTCTGTGGATGAAGTCACACATCAGAAAGCAATCTCTCAGTAAGCTTCTCTCTAGTTATTATCTGAAGATATATCCTTTTTCACCATGGGCCCCTATGGGCTCCCAAATCTCACTTTGCAGATTCCACGAAAAGAGTGTTAGCAAACTGCTTCCTGAGAACTAAGCAGTAACTCTGGGAGAGGAATTCAGAGAGCAGAAAGAAGTTTCTCAGAAAGCTTCTTTCACGATTTGAACTGATGATATTTCCTTTTTCACCGCAGGCCTCAATGCGATTCAAAGAAGTCCTCCTCAGGTTCCTCAAAAACACTGATAGTGGACTGCTGCATGAAACATAAGTGTAACTCTGAGAGATGAATTCACACATCACCAAGAAGTTTCTAACAAAGCTTCTTTCTAGTTTTCATCTGAGGATACTTCCTTTGTCACCGTAAGCTTCATTACGTTCAGAATCCCATTGCAGATTTCCAGAAAACTGTGTTAGCAAACTGAACACTGAAGACAAACGTGTAACTCTGTGAGTTGCATTCACACATCGAAATGCAGTTTCTCAGAAGGCTTCTTTCCAGTTTTGATCTGAGGTTATTTCCTTTTTCACCATAGCCCACAATGAGCTCCCAAATATCACTTTGCAGAACACAAGATAACAGAGTTAGCAAACTGTTCCAAGAAGGGAAGGGTGGAACTCTGTGGGATGAAGTCACACATCAGAAAGCAATCTCTCAGTAAGCTTCTCTCTAGTTATTATCTGAAGATATATCCTTTTTCACCATGGGCCCCTATGGGCTCCCAAATTTCACTTTGCAGATTCCACGAAAAGAGTGTTAGCAAACTGCTTCCTGAGAACTAAGCAGTAACTCTGGGAGAGGAATTCAGAGAGCAGAAAGAAGTTTCTCAGAAAGCTTCTTTCACGATTTGAACTGATGATATTTCCTTTATCACCGCAGGCCTCAATGCGATTCAAAGAAGTCCTCCTCATGTTCCTCAAAAACACTGATAGTGGACTGCTGCATGAAACATAAGTGTAACTCTGAGAGATGAATTCACACATCACCAAGAAGTTTCTAACAAAGCTTCTTTCTAGTTTTCATCTGAGGATACTTCCTTTGTCACCGTAAGCTTCATTACTTTCAAGGTATCCCATTGCAGATTTCCAGAAAACTGTGTTAGCAAACTGAACACTGAAGACAAACGTGTAACTCTGTGAGTTGCATTCACACATCGAAATGCAGTTTCTCAGAAGGCTTCTTTCCAGTTTTGATCTGAGGTTATTTCCTTTTTCACCATAGCCCAAAATGAGCTCCCAAATATCACTTTGCAGAACACAAGATAAAAGAGTTAGCAAACTGTTCCAAGAAGGGAAGGGGGGAACTCTGTGTGATGAAGTCACACATCAGAAAGCAATCTCTCAGTAAGCTTCTCTCTAGTTATTATCTGAAGATATATCCTTTTTCACCATGGGCCCCTAGGGGCTCCCAAATCTCACTTTGCAGATTCCACGAAAAAGTGTTAGCAAACTGCTTCCTGAGAACTAAGCAGTAACTCTGGGAGAGGAATTCAGAGAGCAGAAAGAAGTTTCTCAGAAAGCTTCTTTCACGATTTGAACTGATGATATTTCCTTTATCACCGCAGGCCTCAATGCGATTCAAAGAAGTCCTCCTCATGTTCCTCAAAAACACTGATAGTGGACTGCTGCATGAAACATAAGTGTAACTCTGAGAGATGAATTCACACATCACCAAGAAGTTTCTAACAATGCTTCGTTCTAGTTTTCATCTGAGGATACTTCCTTTGTCACCGTAAGCTTCATTACTTTCAAGGTATCCCATTGCAGATTTCCAGAAAACTGTGTTAGCAAACTGAACACTGAAGACAAACGTGTAACTCTGTGAGTTGCATTCACACATCGAAATGCAGTTTCTCAGAAGGCTTCTTTCCAGTTTTGATCTGAGGTTATTTCCTTTTTCACCATAGCCCACAATGAGCTCCCAAATATCACTTTGCAGAACACAAGATAACAGAGTTAGCAAACTGTTCCAAGAAGGGAAGGGTGGAACTCTGTGTGATGAAGTCACACATCAGAAAGCAATCTCTCAGTAAGCTTCTCTAGTTATTATCTGAAGATATATCCTTTTTCACCATGGGCCCCTAGGGGCTCCCAAATCTCACTTTGCAGATTCCACGAAAAAGTGTTAGCAAACTGCTTAGTGAGAATTAAGCAGTAATTCTGGGAGAGGAATTCAGAGAGCAGAAGGAAGTTTCTCAGTAAGCTTCTTTCACGATTTGAACTGATGATATTTCCTTTATCACCGCAGGCCTCAATGCGATTCAAAGAGGTCCTCCTCAGGTTCCTCAAAAACACTGATAGTGGACTGCTGCATGAAACATAAGTGTAACTCTGAGAGATGAATTCACACATCACCAAGAAGTTTCTAACAAAGCTTCTTTCTAGTTTTCATCTGAGGATACTTCCTTTGTCACCGTAAGCTTCATTACTTTCAAGGTATCCCATTGCAGATTTCCAGAAAACTGTGTTAGCAAACTGAACACTGAAGACAAACGTGTAACTCTGTGAGTTGCATTCACACATCGAAATGCAGTTTCTCAGAAGGCTTCTTTCCAGTTTTGATCTGAGGTTATTTCCTTTTTCACCATAGCCCACAATGAGCTCCCAAATATCACTTTGCAGAACACAAGATAACAGAGTTAGCAAACTGTTCCAAGAAGGGAAGGGTGGAACTCTGTGTGATGAAGTCACACATCAGAAAGCAATCTCTCAGTAAGCTTCTCTCTAGTTATTATCTGAAGTATATCCTTTTTCACCATGGGCCCCTATGGGCTCCCAAATCTCACTTTGCAGATTCCACGAAAAGAGTGTGCAAACTGCTTCCTGAGAACTAAGCAGTAACTCTGGGAGAGGATTCAGCGAGCAGAAAGAAGTTTCTCAGAAAGTTTCTTTCACGATTTGAACTGATGATATTCCTTATCACCGCAGGCCTCAATGCGATTCAAAGAAGTCCTCCTCAGGTTCCTCAAAAACACTGATAGTGGACTGCTGCATGAAACATAAGTGTAACTCTGAGAGATGAATTCACACATCACCAAGAAGTTTCTAACAAAGCTTCTTTCTAGTTTTCATCTGAGGATACTTCCTTTGTCACCGTAAGCTTCATTACGTTCAAGGTATCCCATTGCAGATTTCCAGAAAACTGTGTTAGCAAACTGAACAACTGAAGACAAACGTGTAACTCTGTGAGTTGCATTCACACATCGAAATGCAGTTTTCAGAAGGCTTCTTTCCTTTTGATCTGAGGTTATTTCCTTTTTCACCATAGCCCCCAATGAGCTCCCAAATATCACTTTGCAGAACACAAGATAACAGAGTTAGCAAACTGTTCCAAGAAGGGAAGGGTGGAACTCTGTGTGATGAAGTCACACATCAGAAAGCAACTCTCAGTAAGCTTCTCTAGTTATTATCTGAAGATATATCCTTTTTCACCATGGGCCCCTATGGGCCCAAATCTCACTTTGATCCACGAAAAGAGTGTTAGCAAACTGCTTCCTGAGAACTAAGCAGTAACTCTGGGAGAGGAATTCAGAGAGCAGAAAGAAGTTTCTCAGAAAGCTTCTTTCACGATTTGAACCTATATACTTTATCACCGCAGGCTCAATGCGATTCAAAGAAGTCCTCCTCAGGTTCCTCAAAAACACTGATAGTGGACTGCTGCATGAAACATAAGTGTAACTCTGAGAGATGAATTCACACTTCACCAAGAAGTTTCTAACAAAGCTTCTTTCTAGTTTTCATCTGAGGATACTTCCTTTGTCACCGTAAGCTTCATTACGTTCAGAAGTATCCCATTGCAGATTTCCAGAAAACTGTGTTAGCAAACTGAACACTGAAGACAAACGTGTAACTCTGTGAGTTGCATTCACACATCGAAATGCAGTTTCTCAGAAGGCTTCTTTCCAGTTTTGATCTGAGGTTATTTCCTTTTTCACCATAGCCCACAATGAGCTCCCAAATATCACTTTGCAGAACACAAGATAACAGAGTTAGCAAACTGTTCCAAGAAGGGAAGGGTGGAACTCTGTGTGATGAAGTCACACATCAGAAAGCAATCTCTCAGTAAGCTTCTCTCTAGTTATTATCTGAAGATATATCCTTTTTCACCATGGGCCCCTATGGGCTCCCAAATCTCACTTTGCAGATTCCACGAAAAGAGTGTGAGCAAACTGCTTCCTGAGAACTAAGCAGTAACTCTGGGAGAGGAATTCAGAGAGCAGAAAGAAGTTTCTCAGAAAGCTTCTTTCACGATTTGAACTGATGATTCCTTTATCACCGCAGGCCTCAATGCGATTCAAAGAAGTCCTCCTCAGGTTCCTAAAAACACTGATAGTGGACTGCTGCATGAAACATAAGTGTAACTCTGAGAGATGAATTCACACATCACCAAGAAGTTTCTAACAAAGCTTCTTTCTAGTTTTCATCTGAGGATACTTCCTTTGTCACCGTAAGCTTCATTACGTTCAGAAGTATCCCATTGCAGATTTCCAGAAAACTGTGTTAGCAAACTGAACACTGAAGACAAACGTGAAACTCTGTGAGTTGCATTCACACATCGAAATGCAGTTTCTCAGAAGGCTTCTTTCCAGTTTTGATCTGAGGTTATTTCCTTTTTCACCATAGCCCACAATGAGCTCCCAAATATCACTTTGCAGAACACAAGATAACAGAGTTAGCAACTGTTCCAAGAAGGGAAGGGTGGAACTGTGTGATGAAGTCACACATCAGAAAGCAATCTCTCAGTAAGCT